>NW_026779906.1:0-64157 GCF_030144855.1 Hypanus sabinus
GGGTCCCGGATGTTGATGGTTGGGACAGGGTCCCGGATGTTGGTGGTTGGGACAGGGTCCTGGATGTTGGTGGTTGGGACAGGGTCCCGGATGTTGATGGTTGGGACAGGGTCCCGGATGTTGGTGGTTGAGACAGGGTCCCAGATGTTGATGATTGGTACAGGGTCCCGGATGTTGCTGTTTGGTACAGGGTCACAGATGTTGGTGGTTGAGACAGGGTCCCGGATGTTGATGATTGGTACAGGGTCCCGGATGTTGCTGTTTGGTACAGGGTCACAGATGTTGGTGGTTGAGACAGGGTCCCGGATGTTGATGGTTGGGACAGGGTCCCGGATGTTGATGGTTGGGACAGGGTCCCGGATGTTGGTGGTTGGTACAGGGTCACAGATGTTGGTGGTTGAGACAGGGTCCCGGATGTTGATGGTTGGGACAGGGTCCCGGATGTTGATGGTTGGGACAGGGTCACAGATGTTGGTGGTTGGGACAGGGTCCCGGATGTTGCTGTTTGGTACAGGGTCACAGATGTTGGTGGTTGAGACAGGGTCCCGGATGTTGATGGTTGGGACAGGGTCCCGGATGTTGATGGTTGGGACAGGGTCCCGGATGTTGGTGGTTGGTACAGGGTCATGGATGTTGGTGGTTGGGACAGGGTCATGGATGTTGGTGGTTGGGACAGGGTCCCAGATGTTGGTGGTTGGGACAGGGTCATGGATGTTGGTGGTTGGGACAGGGTCCCGGATGTTGATGGTTGGGACAGGGTCACAGATGTTGGTGGTTGGGACAGGGTCCCGGATGTTGATGGTTGGTACAGGGTCCCGGATGTTGATGGTTGGGACAGGGTCCCGGATGTTGGTGGTTGGGACAGGGTCCTGGATGTTGGTGGTTGGGACAGGGTCCCGGATGTTGATGGTTGGGACAGGGTCCCGGATGTTGGTGGTTGAGACAGGGTCCCAGATGTTGATGATTGGTACAGGGTCCCGGATGTTGCTGTTTGGTACAGGGTCACAGATGTTGGTGGTTGAGACAGGGTCCCGGATGTTGATGATTGGTACAGGGTCCCGGATGTTGCTGTTTGGTACAGGGTCACAGATGTTGGTGGTTGAGACAGGGTCCCGGATGTTGATGGTTGGGACAGGGTCCCGGATGTTGATGGTTGGGACAGGGTCCCGGATGTTGGTGGTTGGTACAGGGTCACAGTTGTTGGTGGTTGAGACAGGGTCCCGGATGTTGATGGTTGGGACAGGGTCCCGGATGTTGATGGTTGGGACAGGGTCACAGATGTTGGTGGTTGGGACAGGGTCCCGGATGTTGCTGTTTGGTACAGGGTCACAGATGTTGGTGGTTGGGACAGGGTCCCGGATGTTGATGGTTGGGACAGGGTCCCGGATGTTGATGGTTGGGACAGGGTCCCGGATGTTGGTGGTTGGGACAGGGTCCTGGATGTTGGTGGTTGGGACAGGGTCCGGATGTTGATGGTTGGGACAGGGTCCCGGATGTTGGTGGTTGAGACAGGGTCCCAGATGTTGATGATTGGTACAGGGTCCTGGATGTTGCTGTTTGGTACAGTGTCACAGATGTTGGTGGTTGAGACAGGGTCCCGGATGTTGATGATTGGTACAGGGTCCCGGATGTTGCTGTTTGGTACAGGGTCACAGATGTTGGTGGTTGAGACAGGGTCCCGGATGTTGATGGTTGGGACAGGGTCCCGGATGTTGATGGTTGGGACAGGGTCCCGGATGTTGGTGGTTGGTACAGGGTCACAGATGTTGGTGGTTGAGACAGGGTCCCGGATGTTGATGGTTGGGACAGGGTCCCGGATGTTGATGGTTGGGACAGGGTCACAGATGTTGGTGGTTGGGACAGGGTCCCGGATGTTGCTGTTTGGTACAGGGTCACAGATGTTGGTGGTTGAGACAGGGTCCCGGATGTTGATGGTTGGGACAGGGTCCCGGATGTTGATGGTTGGGACAGGGTCCCGGATGTTGGTGGTTGGTACAGGGTCATGGATGTTGGTGGTTGGGACAGGGTCATGGATGTTGGTGGTTGGGACAGGGTCCCAGATGTTGGTGGTTGGGACAGGGTCATGGATGTTGGTGGTTGGGACAGGGTCCCGGATGTTGATGGTTGGGACAGGGTCACAGATGTTGGTGGTTGGGACAGGGTCCCGGATGTTGATGGTTGGTACAGGGTCCCGGATGTTGATGGTTGGGACAGGGTCCCGGATGTTGGTGGTTGGGACAGGGTCCTGGATGTTGGTGGTTGAGGGACAGGGTCCCGGATGTTGATGGTTGGGACAGGGTCCCGGATGTTGGTGGTTGAGACAGGGTCCCAGATGTTGATGATTGGTACAGGGTCCCGGATGTTGCTGTTTGGTACAGGGTCACAGATGTTGGTGGTTGAGACAGGGTCCCGGATGTTGATGATTGGTACAGGGTCCCGGATGTTGCTGTTTGGTACAGGGTCACAGATGTTGGTGGTTGAGACAGGGTCCCGGATGTTGATGGTTGGGACAGGGTCCCGGATGTTGATGGTTGGGACAGGGTCCCGGATGTTGGTGGTTGGTACAGGGTCACAGATGTTGGTGGTTGAGACAGGGTCCCGGATGTTGATGGTTGGGACAGGGTCCCGGATGTTGATGGTTGGGACAGGGTCACAGATGTTGGTGGTTGGGACAGGGTCCCGGATGTTGCTGTTTGGTACAGGGTCACAGATGTTGGTGGTTGAGACAGGGTCCCGGATGTTGATGGTTGGGACAGGGTCCCGGATGTTGATGGTTGGGACAGGGTCCCGGATGTTGATGGTTGGGACAGGGTCCCAGATGTTGATGGTTGGGACAGATTCCCAGATGTTGCTGGTTAGACCAGAGTCCCAGATGTTGGTAGTTGGGCCAGAGTCCCAGATGTTGTTGATTAGGACAGAGTCCCAGAAGACAGACAGACAGACAGACAGACTTTATTGATCCCGAGGGAAATTGGGTTTCGTTACCGACCAAGAATAGTGTAGAAATATAGCAACATAAAACCATAGATAATTAGATAATAATGTTAATTATGCCCAGTGGAAATAAGTCCAGGACCAGCCTAGTGGCTCAGGGTGTCTGACACTCCGAGGGAGGAGTTGTAAAGTTTGATGGCCACAGGCAGGAATGACTTCCTATGACGCTCAGTGTTACATCTCGGTGGAATGAGTCTCTGGCTGAATGTACTCCTGTGCCTAACCAGTACATTATGGGGTGGATGGGAGACATTGTCCAAGATGGCATGCAACTCGGACAGCATCCTCTTTTCAGACACCACCGTCAGAGAGTCCAGTTCCACCCCCACAACATCACTGGCCTTACGAATGAGTTTGTTGATTCTGTTGGTGTCTGCTACCCTCAGCCTGCCGGGGGCACATGAGAGGTCATGGGGGAGAAGGCAGGAGATTTGGAGCTGAGGGGGATGGTGAGACCGCCATGTTGGAATGGGTGGGGTGTGCTCGATGGGCCCAATGGCCTGATTCTGCTCCAATAGGGAGTGAGGGAGGGGGAGAGGAGAGAGAGGGGAGGAGAGGGAGAGGAGGAGGGGAGGAGAGGGAGAGGAGAAAGAGAGGGAGGGGAGGAGAGGGAGAGGAGAGAGAGAAGGAGGAGAGGAGAGGAACAGGAGAAAGAGTGGGAGGGGAGGAGAGGGAGAGGAGAGAGGGAGGAGAGGAGAGGGAGAGGAGAGAGGGAGGGGAGGAGAGGGAGAGGAGAAAGAGAGGGAGGGGAGGAGAGGGAGAGGAGAAAGAGAGGGAGGGGAGGAGAGTGAGAGGAGAGAGAGAAGGAGGGGAGGAGAGGGAGAGGAGAGAGAGGGGGAGAGGAAAGAGAGGGAGGGGAGGAGGGGAGAGGAGAGAGAGTGGGAGGGGAGGAGAGGGAGAGGAGAAAGAGAGAGGGAGGGGAGGAGAGAGAGGGGGAGAGGAGAGAGGAGGGGAGGAGAGGGGGAGGAAAGGGAGAGGGAGGGGAGGAGAGGGAGAGAGAGAGGGAGAGGGAGAGTAGAGGGGGAGAGTAGAGAGAGGGAGGGGAGGAGAGGGAGAGGTAGAGAGAGAGGGAGAGTAGAGGGGGGGAGAGTAGAGAGAGGGAGGGGAGGAGAGGGAGAGGAGAGAGAGGGAGAGGAGAGAGAGAGGGGGAGAGAAAAGAGAGGGAGGGGAGGAGGGGGAGAGGAGAGAGAGGGAGGGGAGGAGTGGGAGTAAGAGAGGGAGAGGAGAGAGAGAGGGGGGAGGAGAGGGAGAGGAAGAGAGAGGGAGGGGAGGAGAGTGAGAGGAGAGAGAGAAGGAGGGGAGGAGAGGGAGAGGAGAGAGAGGGAGGGGAGGAGGGGGAGAGGAGAGAGAGTGGGAGGGGAGGAGAGGGAGAGGAGAGAGGAGAGAGAGAGGGGCAGGAGAGAGAGAGAGGTGGGGGAGGAGAGGGAGAGGAGAAAGAGAGAGGGAGGGGAGGAGAGGGAGAGGAGAGAGGGGGAGAGGAGAAAGAGAGGGAGGGGAGGAGAGGGAGAGAGAGAGGGAGAGGGAGAGTAGAGAGAGGGGGAGAGTAGAGAGAGGAGGGGAGGATAGAGAGAGGGAGAGGAGAGAGAAAGAGAGAGAGGAGAGAGAGGTGGAGGAGAGGAGGGAGAGGAGAGAGAGAGGGGGGAGGGGAGGGGAGAGAGAGGGGAGAAGAGGGAGAGGAGAGAGAGGGAGGGGAGAAGAGGAGGAGTGAGAGGAAGGGGAGGAGAGGGAGAGGAGAGAGAGAGGGAGGGGAGAAGAGGGAGGAGAGAGAGGAAGGGGAGGAGAGGGAGAGAGAGGGAGGGGAGGTGGAGGGAGAGGGAGAGGAGTGGAGGGGAGGGGAGAGGGGGAGGAGAGGGTGGGAGAGGAGAGGGGAGAGGGGAGGGAGGAGGGGGTGGTGGGGGAGTGGAGAGTGGGAGGGGAGAAGAGGGAGGAGAGAGGGAGGGGAGGAGTGGGAGAGGGTGAGAGAGGGAGGGGAGTAGTGGGGTGAGGAGAGAGAGGGAGGGGAGAAAGTGGGGAGGAGAGGGAGAGGAGAGAGAGGTGGGGTGGAGAGAGTGAGGGGGAGAGGTAAGAGAGGGAGGGGTGGAGGGGGAGTGGTGTGTTTGTGGGTGGGGTGGTGTGGGTGGAGAGAGTGTGGGGGTGGTGTGGGAGTGGAGTGTGTGGGGGTGAGGTGAGAGATTGTGTGTGAGGTGAGTGTGGGGTGGTGAGGTGGGTGAGGTGTTTGAGGGGAGGAGAGGGAGAGGAGAGAGAAGGTGGGGAGGTGGGGGTGAGGTGAGAGTGAGGGTGGTGTGTGAGTGGGGGTGGTGTGTGTTTGTGTGTGTGGAGTTGTGAGGAGTGTGAGGTGGAGGAGTGGTGTGAGAGTGAGGGTGGGGTGTGGGAGAGTGAGGGTGGGGTGAAGGGTGTGGAGAAAGAGGGTGGGGAGGTGAGGGGAGTGAGGTGTGGGTGGGGTGAGGGTGTGGTGTGTGTGGGTGGGGAGATGTGGGAGGAGTGTGTGGTTGGGGTGGTGAGGGAGAGGTGTGTGAGTGGGTGGGGTGTTGTGGGAGGAGTGAGAGGTTGGGGTGGAGAGGGAGAGCAGAGAGGGAGTGGGGTGAGGGAGAGGAGTGAGAGGGAGGGGAGAAGAGGGAGGAGAGAGAGGAAGGGGAGGTGAGGGTGTGGTGTGAGAGGGAGGGGAGAAGAGGGAGGAGAGAGAGGTTGGGGAGGTGTGGGAGAGGAGAGAGTGAGGGGTGGTGGGTGTGGAGTGTGAGGGAGGGGAGGAGAGGGTGTGGGTGTGTGTGTGGGAGAGGAGTGTGTGTGGGAGAGGAGTGAGAGTGGGTGAGAATGAGAGAGAGGTGAGTGAGGTGGGGGTGTGGAGGGTGAGGAGTGTGTGGGGGTGGTGAAGGTGTGGAGTGTGAGGGGTGTTGTGGGAGTGGTGTGTGGGTGGGGTGGTGTGGTGTTTGTGTGGTTGTGTGTTGGTGGGTGGAGTGTGTGAGGGGGAGTGGAAGAGTGGTGGGTGGTGTGGGAGAGGGTGTGGAGGGTGTGGAGGGGGGAGGAGTGGGTGGGGAGGTGAGGGAGAGGTGAGAGAGAGAGGGAGAGGAGAGAGAGAGAGGAGAGGAGAGTTTGGTGAGGTGAGTGTGGGGGTGGTGTGTGGAGGGTGAGGTGTGGGTGTGGTGTTGGTGTGGTGTGTGTGGGTGGTGAGGTGGGTGAGGTGTGTGGTGGGGGAGGTGAGGGTGGAGAGAGTGGGGTGAAGTGGGAGGGAGAGAGGGTGGGGTGGAGAGGTGAGTGGAGAGTGTGTTGGAGGGGTGGAGAGTGAGAGGGGGTGAGGAAGTGAGGGTGGGGTGGTGGGGGAGAGGAGAGTGAGAGAGGGAGGGGAGGAGAGGGAGAGGAGAGGGGGGTAGAGGGGGGAGGAGGTGAGAGGGAGGGGAGGGGAGGGGTGAAGGGGTGAGAAGAGGGAGGGGAGGAGAGGGAGAGCAGAGAGAGGGAGTGGAGGAGAGGGAGTGGAGAGAGAGGGAGAGGAGAGAGTGGGAGGGGAGGTGTGGAGGGTGTGGAGTGTGGGGGGGTGGTGGAGAGGTGGGTGAGGTGAGAGAGGGAGGGGAGGGGAGAGGGGGTGGGTGTTGTGGGTGGTGAGGAGAGGGAGAGCAGAGAGAGGGAGGGGAGGAGAAGGAGAGGAGGGAGAGGAGAGAGAGGGAGGGGAGGAGAAGGAGAGGAGGGAGAGGAGAGAGAGGCAGAGAGATATTCCCTCCCCACTTTCCCTACTGGGAGGGGCCTGGTGTCCGGCCTAAACAAATACCAAAGACCAACTATCCCCTCTCCCACCCACCCACACCCTGCTCCATTGCGGACATGTCTCCAGCCCACCAAATCACCCATGGGTGCTCGCCAGAGTCACCCAGCACCAACCCCTCCCCAAGTAGAGGATCCCCCCATCGGACACCCTCCCCCGTCACCGACACCAGCACCCCCGCAGCGACGACCGTGCGTACCTGGCCGAGGCTGCTCTCGGTCCCCGCACTGCGCCGCGATTGCACCCCGGCCGTCTCGAACGAGTGACTCCGGCCCCGGATCGCTCTCTGTCGAGACAAGGGGAGACGGGCGAGTGGCGGACGGGGGAGACGGGCGAGCGGCGGACGGGGGAGACGGGCGAGCGGCGGACGGGGGAGACGGGCGAGCGGCGGACGGGGGAGACGGGCGAGCGGCGGACGGAGCGGGATTTGCAGTATCTGTACCCCTCCTTGTTTCATACCCCTCTGTAAGGCCACCACTCCCCTCCAGGGAATAAAGTCGCAACCTGCCCGACCTGTCCCGGCAACATCCTCGTAAATCTCCCACCGCACTCCCACCAGCTCAGGGGCATCTTTCCCCCAGCAGGGTGACCAGAACAGAATACCGAACTCCTGTACCCCTGGGTCCCTCTGTCCCACAACACTCCCCGGGGTCCCCGTCTACCCGTGACTCCACTTTCAGGGAACCGTGTCCCTGTACCCCTGGGTCCCTCTGTCCCACAACACTCCCCAGGGTCCCCGTCTACCCGTGACTCCACTTTCAGGGAACCGTGTCCCTGTACCCCTGGGTCCCTCTGTCCCACCACACTCCCCAGGGTCCCAGTCTACCCGTGACTCCACTTTCAGGGAACCGTGTCCCTGTACCCCTGGGTCCCTCTGTCCCACAACACTCCCCAGGGTCCCCGTCTACCCGTGACTCCACTTTCAGTGAACCGTGTCCCTGTACCCCTGGGTCCCTCTGTCCCACAACACTCCCCAGGGTCCCCGTCTACCCGTGACTCCACTTTCAGGGAACCGTGTCCCTGTACCCCTGGGACACTCTGTCCCACAACACTCCCCGGGGTCCCCGTCTACACGTGACTCCACTTTCAGGGAACCGTGTCCCTGTACCCCTGGGTCCCTCTGTCATACAACACTCCCCAGGGTCCCCATCTACCCGTGACTCCACTCAGGGAACCGTGTCCCTGTACCCCTGGGTCTCTCTGTACCACAACACTCCCCAGGGTCCCCGTCTACCCGTGACTCCACTTTCAGAAAACCGTGTCCCTGTACCCCTGGGTCCCTCTGTCCTACAACACACCCCAAGGTCCCCGTCTACCAGTGACTCCACTTTCAGGGAACCGTATCCCTGTACCCCTGGGTCCCTCTGTTCCACAACACTCCCCGGGGTCTCTGTCTACCCGTGACTCCACTTTCAGGGAACCGTATCCCTGTACCCCTGAGTCCCTCTGTTCCACAACTCTCCCCAGGGTCCCCCTCTACCCGTGACTCCACTTTCAGGGAACCGTGTCCCTGTACCCCTGGGTCCCTCTGTCCCACAACACTCCCCAGGGTCCCCGTCTACCCGTGACTCCACTTTCAGGGAACCGTGTCCCTGTACCCCTGGGTCACTCTGTTCCACAACACTCCCCAGGGTCCCCGTCTACCTGTGACTCCACTTTCAGGGAACCGTGTCCCTGTACCACTGGGTCCCTCTGACCCACAACACTCCCCAGGGTCTCTGTCTACCCGTGACTCTACTTTCAGGGAACCGTGTCCCTGTACCACTGGGTCCCTCTGTCCCACAACACTCCCCAGGATCCCCGTCTACCCGTGACTCCGCTTTCAGGGAACCGTGTCCCTGTACCCCTGGGTCCCTCTGTTCTACAACACTCCCCAAGTTCCCCATCTACCCGTGACTCCGCTTTCAGGGAACCGTGTCCCTGTACCCCTGGGTCCCGCTGTCCCACAACACTCCCCAAGTTCCCCATCTACCCGTGACTCCGCTTTCAGGGAACCGTGTCCCTGCACCCCTGGGTCCCTCTGTCCCACAACACTCCCCAGGTTCCCCGTCTACCCGTGACTCCACTTTCAGGGAACCGTTTAAGAGTAACACAAGGGGGAATTTCTTCACTCAGAGAGTAGTAGCTGTGTGGAACGAGCTTCCAGTAGAAGTGATAGAGGCAGATTCGGTATTGTCATTTAAAGTAAAATTGGACAGGTATATGGACAGGAAAGGAATGGAGGGTTATGGGCTGAGTGCGGGTCGGTGGGACTAGGTGAGAGTAAGCGTTTGGCACGGACTAGAAGGGCCGAGATGGCCTGTTTCCGTGTGTAATTGTGATATGGTTATATGGGCCAGTGGGTCTAGGTGAGAGTCAGCGTTCGGCACGGACTAGAAGGGCTGAGACGGCCTGTTTCCGTATGTAATTGTGATATGGTTATATGGGCCAGTGGGTCTAGGTGAGAGTCAGCGTTCGGCACGGACTAGAAGGGCCGAGATGGCCTGTTTCCGTGTGTAATTGTGATATGGTTATATGGGCCAGTGGGACTAGGTGAGAGTAAGCGTTCGGCACGGACTAGAAGGGCCGAGATGGCCTGTTTCCGTGTGTAATTGTGATATGGTTATATGGGCCAGTGGGACTAGGTGAGAGTAAGCGTTCGGCACGGACTAGAAGGGCCGAGACGGCCTGTTTCCGTGCTGTAATTGTGATATGGTTATATGGGCCAGTGGGACTAGGTGAGAGTAAGCGTTCGGCACGGACTAGAAGGGCCGAGATGGCCGGTTTCCGTGTGTAATTGTGATATGGTTATATGGGCCAGTGGGACTAGGTGAGAGTAAGCGTTTGGCACGGGCTAGAAGGGCCGAGATGGCCTGTTTCCGTGTGTAATTGTGATATGGTTATATGGGCCAGTGGGACTAGGTGAGAGTAAGCGTTCGGCACGGACTAGAAGGGCTGAGACGGCCTGTTTCCGTGCTGTAATTGTGATATGGTTATATGGGCCAGTGGGACTAGCTGAGAGTCAGCATTCGGCACGGACTAGAAGGGCCGAGATGGCCTGTTTCCGTGTGTAATTGTGATATGGTTATATGGGCCAGTGGGACTAGGTGAGAGTCAGCGTTCGGCACGGACTAGAAGGGCCGAGATGGCCTGTTTCCATGTGTAATTGTGATATGGTTATATGGGCCAGTGGGACTAGGTGAGAGTCAGCGTTCGGCACGGACTAGAGGGGCCGAGATGGCCTGTTTCTGGGCTGTAATTGTGATATGTTTATATGGGCCAGTGGGACTAGGTGAGAGTCAGTGTTCGGCATGGAATAGAAGGGCCGAGATGGTCTGTTTCCGTGCTGTAATTGTGATATGGTTATATGGGCCAGTGGGACTAGGTGAGAGTAAGTGTTCGGCACGGACTAGAAGGGCCGAGACGGCCTGTTTCCGTGTGTGATTGTGATATGATTATATGGACCAGTGGGACTAGGTGAGAGTAAGCGTTCGGCACGGACTAGAGGGGCCGAGATGGCCTGTATCCGTGTGTAATTGTGATATGGTTATATGGGCCAGTGGGACTAGGTGAGAGAAAGCGTTCGGCACGGACTAGAAGGGCCGAGATGGCCTGTTTCCGTGCTGTAAATGTGATATGGTTATATGGGCCAGTGGGACTAGGTGAGAGTAAGCGTTCGGCACGGACTAGAAGGGCCGAGACGGCCTGTTTCCGTGTGTAATTGTGATATGGTTATATGGGCCAGTGGGACTAGGTGAGAGTAAGCGTTCGGCACGGACTAGAAAGGCCGAGACGGCCTGTTTCCGTGTGTAATTGTGATATGGTTATATGGGCCAGTGGGACTAGGTGAGAGTAAGCGTTCGGCACGGACTAGAAGGGCCGAGATGGCCTGTTTCCGTGTGTAATTGTGATATGGTTATATTGGCCAGTGGGACTAGGTGAGAGTCAGCGGTCGGCACGGACTGGCAGGGCCGAGATGGCCTGTTTCCGTGTGTAATTGTGATATAGTTATATGGACCAGTGGGACTAGGTGAGAGTCAGCGTTCGGCACGGACTAGAAGGGCCGAGACGGCCTGTTTCCGTGCTGTAATTGTGATATGGTTATATGGGCCAGTGGGACTAGGTGAGAGTAAGCGTTCGGCACGGACTAGAAGGGCCGAGATGGCCTGTTTCCATGCTGTAATTGTGATATGGTTATATGGGCCAGTGGGACTAGCTGAGAGTAAGCATTCGGCACGGACTAGAAGGGCCTAGATGGCCTGTTTCCGTGTGTAATTGTGATATGGTTATATGGGCCAGTGGGACGAGGTGAGAGTCAGCGTTCGGCACGGACTAGAAGGGCCGAGATGGCCTGTTTCCGTGTGTGATTGTGATATGGTTATCTGGACCAGTGGGAATAGGTGAGAGTAAGCGTTCGGCACGGACTAGAAGGGCCGAGATGGCCTGTTTCCATGTGTAATTGTGATATGGTTATATGGGCCAGTGGGACTAGGTGAGAGTCAGCGTTCGGCACGGACTAGAAGGGCCGAGATGGCCTGTTTCCGAGCTGTAATTGTGATATGGTTATATGGGCCAGTGGGACTAGGTGAGAGTAAGCGTTCGGCATGGACTAGAAGGGCCGAGATGGCCTGTTTCCGTGCTGTAATTGTGATATGGTTATATGGGCCAGTGGGACTAGGTGAGAGTAAGCGTTCGGCACGGACTAGAAGGGCCGAGATGGCCGGTTTCCGTGTGTAATTGTGATATGGTTATATGGGCCAGTGGGACTAGGTGAGAGTAAGCGTTTGGCACGGGCTAGAAGGGCCGAGATGGCCTGTTTCCGTGTGTAATTGTGATATGGTTATATGGGCCAGTGGGACTAGGTGAGAGTAAGCGTTCGGCACGGACTAGAAGGGCTGAGACGGCCTGTTTCCGTGCTGTAATTGTGATATGGTTATATGGGCCAGTGGGACTAGCTGAGAGTCAGCATTCGGCACGGACTAGAAGGGCCGAGATGGCCTGTTTCCGTGTGTAATTGTGATATGGTTATATGGGCCAGTGGGACTAGGTGAGAGTCAGCGTTCGGCACGGACTAGAAGGGCCGAGATGGCCTGTTTCCATGTGTAATTGTGATATGGTTATATGGGCCAGTGGGACTAGGTGAGAGTCAGCGTTCGGCACGGACTAGAGGGGCCGAGATGGCCTGTTTCTGGGCTGTAATTGTGATATGTTTATATGGGCCAGTGGGACTAGGTGAGAGTCAGTGTTCGGCATGGAATAGAAGGGCCGAGATGGTCTGTTTCCGTGCTGTAATTGTGATATGGTTATATGGGCCAGTGGGACTAGGTGAGAGTAAGTGTTCGGCACGGACTAGAAGGGCCGAGACGGCCTGTTTCCGTGTGTGATTGTGATATGATTATATGGACCAGTGGGACTAGGTGAGAGTAAGCGTTCGGCACGGACTAGAGGGGCCGAGATGGCCTGTATCCGTGTGTAATTGTGATATGGTTATATGGGCCAGTGGGACTAGGTGAGAGAAAGCGTTCGGCACGGACTAGAAGGGCCGAGATGGCCTGTTTCCGTGCTGTAAATGTGATATGGTTATATGGGCCAGTGGGACTAGGTGAGAGTAAGCGTTCGGCACGGACTAGAAGGGCCGAGACGGCCTGTTTCCGTGTGTAATTGTGATATGGTTATATGGGCCAGTGGGACTAGGTGAGAGTAAGCGTTCGGCACGGACTAGAAAGGCCGAGACGGCCTGTTTCCGTGTGTAATTGTGATATGGTTATATGGGCCAGTGGGACTAGGTGAGAGTAAGCGTTCGGCACGGACTAGAAGGGCCGAGATGGCCTGTTTCCGTGTGTAATTGTGATATGGTTATATTGGCCAGTGGGACTAGGTGAGAGTCAGCGGTCGGCACGGACTGGCAGGGCCGAGATGGCCTGTTTCCGTGTGTAATTGTGATATGGTTATATTGGCCAGTGGGACTAGGTGAGAGTCAGCGTTCGGCACGGACTAGAAGGGCCGAGACGGCCTGTTTCCGTGCTGTAATTGTGATATGGTTATATGGGCCAGTGGGACTAGGTGAGAGTAAGCGTTCGGCACGGACTAGAAGGGCCGAGATGGCCTGTTTCCATGCTGTAATTGTGATATGGTTATATGGGCCAGTGGGACTAGCTGAGAGTAAGCATTCGGCACGGACTAGAAGGGCCTAGATGGCCTGTTTCCGTGTGTAATTGTGATATGGTTATATGGGCCAGTGGGACGAGGTGAGAGTCAGCGTTCGGCACGGACTAGAAGGGCCGAGATGGCCTGTTTCCGTGTGTGATTGTGATATGGTTATCTGGACCAGTGGGAATAGGTGAGAGTAAGCGTTCGGCACGGACTAGAGGGGCCGAGATGGCCTGTTTCCATGTGTAATTGTGATATGGTTATATGGGCCAGTGGGACTAGGTGAGAGTCAGCGTTCGGCACGGACTAGAGGGGCCGAGATGGCCTGTTTCTGGGCTGTAATTGTGATATGGTTATATGGGCCAGTGGGACTAGGTGAGAGTCAGTGTTCGGCACGGAATAGAAGGGCCGAGATGGTCTGTTTCCGTGCTGTAATTGTGATATGGTTATATGGGCCAGTGGGACTAGGTGAGAGTCAGCGTTCGGCACGGACTAGAATGGCCGAGATGGCCTGTTTCCGTGCTGTAATTGTGATACGGTTATATGGGCCAGTGGGACTTGGTGAGAGTAAGCGTTCGGTACGGACTAGAAGGGCCGAGATGGCCTGTTTCCGTGTGTAATTGTGGTATGGTAATATGGGCCAGTGGGACTAGGTGAGAGTAAGCGTTCGGCACGGACTAGAGGGGCCGAGATGGCCTGTTTCCATGTGTAATTGTGATATGGTTATATGGGCCAGTGGGACTAGGTGAGAGTCAGCGTTCGGCACGGACTAGAGGGGCCGAGATGGCCTGTTTCTGGGCTGTAATTGTGATATGGTTATATGGGCCAGTGGGACTAGGTGAGAGTCAGTGTTCGGCACGGAATAGAAGGGCCGAGATGGTCTGTTTCTGTGCTTTAATTGTGATATGGTTATATGGGCCAGTGGGACTAGGTGAGAGTAAGCGTTCAGCACGGACTAGAAGGGCCGAGACGGCCTGTTTCCGTGTGTAATTGTGATATGGTTATATGGGCCAGTGGGACTAGGTGAGAGTAAGTGTTCGGCACGGACTAGAAGGGCCGAGACGGCCTGTTTCCGTGTGTGATTGTGATATGATTATATGGACCAGTGGGACTAGGTGAGAGTAAGCGTTCGGCACGGACTAGAGGGGCCGAGATGGCCTGTATCCGTGTGTAATTGTGATATGGTTATATGGGCCAGTGGGACTAGGTGAGAGAAAGCGTTCGGCACGGACTAGAAGGGCCGAGATGGCCTGTTTCCGTGCTGTAAATGTGATATGGTTATATGGGCCAGTGGGACTAGGTGAGAGTAAGCGCTCGGCACGGACTAGAAGGGCCGAGACGGCCTGTTTCCGTGTGTAATTGTGATATGGTTATATGGGCCAGTGGGACTAGGTGAGAGTAAGCGTTCGGCACGGACTAGAAGGGCAGAGATGGCCTGTTTCCGTGTGTAATTGTGATATGGTTATATGGGCCAGTGGGACTAGGTGAGAGTAAGCGTTCGGCATGGACTAGAAGGGCCGAGATGGCCTGTTTCCGTGTGTAATTGTGATATGGTTATATTGGCCAGTGGGACTAGGTGAGAGTCAGCGGTCGGCACGGACTGGCAGGGCCGAGATGGCCTGTTTCCGTGTGTAATTGTGATATGGTTATATGGACCAGTGGGACTAGGTGAGAGTCAGCGTTCGGCACGGACTAGAAGGGCCGAGACGGCCTGTTTCCGTGCTGTAATTGTGATATGGTTATATGGGCCAGTGGGACTAGGTGAGAGTAAGCGTTCGGCACGGACTAGAAGGGCCGAGATGGCCTGTTTCCATGCTGTAATTGTGATATGGTTATATAGGCCAGTGGGACTAGCTGAGAGTAAGCATTCGGCACGGACTAGAAGGGCCGAGATTGCCTGTTTCCGTGTGTAATTGTGATATGGTTATATGGGCCAGTGGGACGAGGTGAGAGTCAGCGTTCGGCACGGACTAGAAGGGCCGAGATGGCCTGTTTCCGTGTGTGATTGTGATATGGTTATCTGGACCAGTGGGAATAGGTGAGAGTAAGCGTTCGGCACGGACTAGAGGGGCCGAGATGGCCTGTTTCCATGTGTAATTGTGATATGGTTATATGGGCCAGTGGGACTAGGTGAGAGTCAGCGTTCGGCACGGACTAGAAGGGCCGAGATGGCCTGTTTCCGTGAGTAATTGTGATATGGTTATATGGGCCAGTGGGACTAGCTGAGAGTAAGTGTTAGGCATGAACTAGAAGGGCCGAGACGGCCTGTTTCCGTGTGTGATTGTGATATGATTATATGGACCAGTGGGACTAGGTGAGAGTAAGCGTTTGGCACGGACTAGAGGGGCCGAGATGGCCTGTATCCGTGTGTAATTGTGATATGGTTATATGGGCCAGTGGGTCTAGGTGAGAGAAAGTGTTCGGCACGGACTAGAAGGGCCGAGATGGCCTGTTTCCGTGCTGTAATTGTGATATGGTTATATGGGCCAGTGGGACTAGGTGAGAGTCAGTGCTCGGCACGGAACAGAAGGGCCGAGATGGCCTGTTTCCATGCTGTAGTTGTGATATGGTTATATGGGCCAGTGGGACATGGTGAGAGTAAGCGTTCGGTACGGACTAGAAGGGCCGAGATGGCCTGTTTCCGTGCTGTAATTGTGATATGGTTATATGGGCCAGTGGGACTAGGTGAGAGTCAGCGTTCGGCACGGACTAGAAGGGCCGAGATGGCCTGTTTCCGTGTGTAATTGTGATATGGTTATATGGGCCAGTGGGACTAGGTGAGAGTAAGCGTTCGGCACGGACCAGAATGGCCGAGACGGCCTGTTTCCATGTGTAATTGTGATATGGTTATATGGGCCAGTGGGACTAGGTGGAGTAAGCGTTCGGCACGGACTAGAAGGGCCGAGACGGCCTGTTTCCGTGCTGTAATTGTGATATGGTTATATGGGCCAGTGGGACTAGGTGAGAGTAAGCGTTCGGGATGGACTAGAAAGGCCGAGACGGCCTGTTTCCTTGCTGTAATTGTGATATGGTTATATGGGCCAGTGGGACTAGGTGAGAGTAAGCGTTCGGCACGGACTAGGAGGGCCAAGACGGCCTGTTTCCGTGTGTAATTGTGATATGGTTATATGGGCCAGTGGGACTAGGTGAGAGTCAGCGTTCGGCACGGACTAGAATGGCCGAGATGGCCTGTTTCCGTGCTGTAATTGTGATACGGTTATATGGGCCAGTGGGACTTGGTGAGAGTAAGCGTTCGGTACGGACTAGAAGGGCCGAGATGGCCTGTTTCCGTGTGTAATTGTGGTATGGTAATATGGGCCAGTGGGACTAGGTGAGAGTAAGCGTTCGGCACGGACTAGAGGGGCCGAGATGGCCTGTTTCTGGGCTGTAATTCGTGATATGGTTATATGGGCCAGTGGGACTAGGTGAGAGTCAGTGTTCGGCACGGAATAGAAGGGCCGAGATGGTCTGTTTCTGTGCTTTAATTGTGATATGGTTATATGGGCCAGTGGGACTAGGTGAGAGTAAGCGTTCAGCACGGACTAGAAGGGCCGAGACGGCCTGTTTCCGTGTGTAATTGTGATATGGTTATATGGGCCAGTGGGACTAGGTGAGAGTAAGTGTTCGGCACGGACTAGAAGGGCCGAGACGGCCTGTTTCCGTGTGTGATTGTGATATGATTATATGGACCAGTGGGACTAGGTGAGAGTAAGCGTTCGGCACGGACTAGAGGGGCCGAGATGGCCTGTATCCGTGTGTAATTGTGATATGGTTATATGGGCCAGTGGGACTAGGTGAGAGAAAGCGTTCGGCACGGACTAGAAGGGCCGAGATGGCCTGTTTCCGTGCTGTAAATGTGATATGGTTATATGGGCCAGTGGGACTAGGTGAGAGTAAGCGCTCGGCACGGACTAGAAGGGCCGAGACGGCCTGTTTCCGTGTGTAATTGTGATATGGTTATATGGGCCAGTGGGACTAGGTGAGAGTAAGCGTTCGGCACGGACTAGAAGGGCAGAGATGGCCTGTTTCCGTGTGTAATTGTGATATGGTTATATGGGCCAGTGGGACTAGGTGAGAGTAAGCGTTCGGCACGGACTAGAAGGGCCGAGATGGCCTGTTTCCGTGTGTAATTGTGATATGGTTATATTGGCCAGTGGGACTAGGTGAGAGTCAGCGGTCGGCACGGACTGGCAGGGCCGAGATGGCCTGTTTCCGTGTGTAATTGTGATATGGTTATATGGACCAGTGGGACTAGGTGAGAGTCAGCGTTCGGCACGGACTAGAAGGGCCGAGACGGCCTGTTTCCGTGCTGTAATTGTGATATGGTTATATGGGCCAGTGGGACTAGGTGAGAGTAAGCGTTCGGCACGGACTAGAAGGGCCGAGATGGCCTGTTTCCATGCTGTAATTGTGATATGGTTATATAGGCCAGTGGGACTAGCTGAGAGTAAGCATTCGGCACGGACTAGAAGGGCCGAGATGGCCTGTTTCCGTGTGTAATTGTGATATGGTTATATGGGCCAGTGGGACGAGGTGAGAGTCAGCGTTCGGCACGGACTAGAAGGGCCGAGATGGCCTGTTTCCGTGTGTGATTGTGATATGGTTATCTGGACCAGTGGGAATAGGTGAGAGTAAGCGTTCGGCACGGACTAGAGGGGCCGAGATGGCCTGTTTCCATGTGTAATTGTGATATGGTTATATGGGCCAGTGGGACTAGGTGAGAGTCAGCGTTCGGCACGGACTAGAAGGGCCGAGATGGCCTGTTTCCGTGAGTAATTGTGATATGGTTATATGGGCCAGTGGGACTAGCTGAGAGTAAGTGTTAGGCATGAACTAGAAGGGCCGAGACGGCCTGTTTCCGTGTGTGATTGTGATATGATTATATGGACCAGTGGGACTAGGTGAGAGTAAGCGTTTGGCACGGACTAGAGGGGCCGAGATGGCCTGTATCCGTGTGTAATTGTGATATGGTTATATGGGCCAGTGGGTCTAGGTGAGAGAAAGTGTTCGGCACGGACTAGAAGGGCCGAGATGGCCTGTTTCCGTGCTGTAATTGTGATATGGTTATATGGGCCAGTGGGACTAGGTGAGAGTCAGTGCTCGGCACGGAACAGAAGGGCCGAGATGGCCTGTTTCCATGCTGTAGTTGTGATATGGTTATATGGGCCAGTGGGACATGGTGAGAGTAAGCGTTCGGTACGGACTAGAAGGGCCGAGATGGCCTGTTTCCGTGCTGTAATTGTGATATGGTTATATGGGCCAGTGGGACTAGGTGAGAGTCAGCGTTCGGCACGGACTAGAAGGGCCGAGATGGCCTGTTTCCGTGTGTAATTGTGATATGGTTATATGGGCCAGTGGGACTAGGTGAGAGTAAGCGTTCGGCACGGACCAGAATGGCCGAGACGGCCTGTTTCCATGTGTAATTGTGATATGGTTATATGGGCCAGTGGGACTAGGTGAGAGTAAGCGTTCGGCACGGACTAGAAGGGCCGAGACGGCCTGTTTCCGTGCTGTAATTGTGATATGGTTATATGGGCCAGTGGGACTAGGTGAGAGTAAGCGTTCGGGATGGACTAGAAAGGCCGAGACGGCCTGTTTCCTTGCTGTAATTGTGATATGGTTATATGGGCCAGTGGGACTAGGTGAGAGTAAGCGTTCGGCACGGACTAGGAGGGCCAAGACGGCCTGTTTCCGTGTGTAATTGTGATATGGTTATATGGGCCAGTGGGACTAGGTGAGAGTCAGCGTTCGGCACGGACTAGAATGGCCGAGATGGCCTGTTTCCGTGCTGTAATTGTGATACGGTTATATGGGCCAGTGGGACTTGGTGAGAGTAAGCGTTCGGTACGGACTAGAAGGGCCGAGATGGCCTGTTTCCGTGTGTAATTGTGGTATGGTAATATGGGCCAGTGGGACTAGGTGAGAGTAAGCGTTCGGCACGGACTAGAGGGGCCGAGATGGCCTGTTTCCATGTGTAATTGTGATATGGTTATATGGGCCAGTGGGACTAGGTGAGAGTCAGCGTTCGGCACGGACTAGAGGGGCCTAGATGGCCTGTTTCCGTGTGTAATTGTGATATGGTTATATGGGCCAGTGGGACGAGGTGAGAGTCAGCGTTCGGCACGGACTAGAAGGGCCGAGATGGCCTGTTTCCGTGTGTGATTGTGATATGGTTATCTGGACCAGTGGGAATAGGTGAGAGTAAGCGTTCGGCACGGACTAGAGGGGCCGAGATGGCCTGTTTCCATGTGTAATTGTGATATGGTTATATGGGCCAGTGGGACTAGGTGAGAGTCAGCGTTCGGCACGGACTAGAGGGGCCGAGATGGCCTGTTTCTGGGCTGTAATTGTGATATGGTTATATGGGCCAGTGGGACTAGGTGAGAGTCAGTGTTCGGCACGGAATAGAAGGGCCGAGATGGTCTGTTTCCGTGCTGTAATTGTGATATGGTTATATGGGCCAGTGGGACTAGGTGAGAGTCAGCGTTCGGCACGGACTAGAATGGCCGAGATGGCCTGTTTCCGTGCTGTAATTGTGATACGGTTATATGGGCCAGTGGGACTTGGTGAGAGTAAGCGTTCGGTACGGACTAGAAGGGCCGAGATGGCCTGTTTCCGTGTGTAATTGTGGTATGGTAATATGGGCCAGTGGGACTAGGTGAGAGTAAGCGTTCGGCACGGACTAGAGGGGCCGAGATGGCCTGTTTCCATGTGTAATTGTGATATGGTTATATGGGCCAGTGGGACTAGGTGAGAGTCAGCGTTCGGCACGGACTAGAGGGGCCGAGATGGCCTGTTTCTGGGCTGTAATTGTGATATGGTTATATGGGCCAGTGGGACTAGGTGAGAGTCAGTGTTCGGCACGGAATAGAAGGGCCGAGATGGTCTGTTTCTGTGCTTTAATTGTGATATGGTTATATGGGCCAGTGGGACTAGGTGAGAGTAAGCGTTCAGCACGGACTAGAAGGGCCGAGACGGCCTGTTTCCGTGTGTAATTGTGATATGGTTATATGGGCCAGTGGGACTAGGTGAGAGTAAGTGTTCGGCACGGACTAGAAGGGCCGAGACGGCCTGTTTCCGTGTGTGATTGTGATATGATTATATGGACCAGTGGGACTAGGTGAGAGTAAGCGTTCGGCACGGACTAGAGGGGCCGAGATGGCCTGTATCCGTGTGTAATTGTGATATGGTTATATGGGCCAGTGGGACTAGGTGAGAGAAAGCGTTCGGCACGGACTAGAAGGGCCGAGATGGCCTGTTTCCGTGCTGTAAATGTGATATGGTTATATGGGCCAGTGGGACTAGGTGAGAGTAAGCGCTCGGCACGGACTAGAAGGGCCGAGACGGCCTGTTTCCGTGTGTAATTGTGATATGGTTATATGGGCCAGTGGGACTAGGTGAGAGTAAGCGTTCGGCACGGACTAGAAGGGCAGAGATGGCCTGTTTCCGTGTGTAATTGTGATATGGTTATATGGGCCAGTGGGACTAGGTGAGAGTAAGCGTTCGGCACGGACTAGAAGGGCCGAGATGGCCTGTTTCCGTGTGTAATTGTGATATGGTTATATTGGCCAGTGGGACTAGGTGAGAGTCAGCGGTCGGCACGGACTGGCAGGGCCGAGATGGCCTGTTTCCGTGTGTAATTGTGATATGGTTATATGGACCAGTGGGACTAGGTGAGAGTCAGCGTTCGGCACGGACTAGAAGGGCCGAGACGGCCTGTTTCCGTGCTGTAATTGTGATATGGTTATATGGGCCAGTGGGACTAGGTGAGAGTAAGCGTTCGGCACGGACTAGAAGGGCCGAGATGGCCTGTTTCCATGCTGTAATTGTGATATGGTTATATAGGCCAGTGGGACTAGCTGAGAGTAAGCATTCGGCACGGACTAGAAGGGCCGAGATGGCCTGTTTCCGTGTGTAATTGTGATATGGTTATATGGGCCAGTGGGACGAGGTGAGAGTCAGCGTTCGGCACGGACTAGAAGGGCCGAGATGGCCTGTTTCCGTGTGTGATTGTGATATGGTTATCTGGACCAGTGGGAATAGGTGAGAGTAAGCGTTCGGCACGGACTAGAGGGGCCGAGATGGCCTGTTTCCATGTGTAATTGTGATATGGTTATATGGGCCAGTGGGACTAGGTGAGAGTCAGCGTTCGGCACGGACTAGAAGGGCCGAGATGGCCTGTTTCCGTGAGTAATTGTGATATGGTTATATGGGCCAGTGGGACTAGCTGAGAGTAAGTGTTAGGCATGAACTAGAAGGGCCGAGACGGCCTGTTTCCGTGTGTGATTGTGATATGATTATATGGACCAGTGGGACTAGGTGAGAGTAAGCGTTTGGCACGGACTAGAGGGGCCGAGATGGCCTGTATCCGTGTGTAATTGTGATATGGTTATATGGGCCAGTGGGTCTAGGTGAGAGAAAGTGTTCGGCACGGACTAGAAGGGCCGAGATGGCCTGTTTCCGTGCTGTAATTGTGATATGGTTATATGGGCCAGTGGGACTAGGTGAGAGTCAGTGCTCGGCACGGAACAGAAGGGCCGAGATGGCCTGTTTCCATGCTGTAGTTGTGATATGGTTATATGGGCCAGTGGGACATGGTGAGAGTAAGCGTTCGGTACGGACTAGAAGGGCCGAGATGGCCTGTTTCCGTGCTGTAATTGTGATATGGTTATATGGGCCAGTGGGACTAGGTGAGAGTCAGCGTTCGGCACGGACTAGAAGGGCCGAGATGGCCTGTTTCCGTGTGTAATTGTGATATGGTTATATGGGCCAGTGGGACTAGGTGAGAGTAAGCGTTCGGCACGGACCAGAATGGCCGAGACGGCCTGTTTCCATGTGTAATTGTGATATGGTTATATGGGCCAGTGGGACTAGGTGAGAGTAAGCGTTCGGCACGGACTAGAAGGGCCGAGACGGCCTGTTTCCGTGCTGTAATTGTGATATGGTTATATGGGCCAGTGGGACTAGGTGAGAGTAAGCGTTCGGGATGGACTAGAAAGGCCGAGACGGCCTGTTTCCTTGCTGTAATTGTGATATGGTTATATGGGCCAGTGGGACTAGGTGAGAGTAAGCGTTCGGCACGGACTAGGAGGGCCAAGACGGCCTGTTTCCGTGTGTAATTGTGATATGGTTATATGGGCCAGTGGGACTAGGTGAGAGTCAGCGTTCGGCACGGACTAGAATGGCCGAGATGGCCTGTTTCCGTGCTGTAATTGTGATACGGTTATATGGGCCAGTGGGACTTGGTGAGAGTAAGCGTTCGGTACGGACTAGAAGGGCCGAGATGGCCTGTTTCCGTGTGTAATTGTGGTATGGTAATATGGGCCAGTGGGACTAGGTGAGAGTAAGCGTTCGGCACGGACTAGAGGGGCCGAGATGGCCTGTTTCTGGGCTGTAATTGTGATATGGTTATATGGGCCAGTGGGACTAGGTGAGAGTCAGTGTTCGGCACGGAATAGAAGGGCCGAGATGGTCTGTTTCTGTGCTTTAATTGTGATATGGTTATATGGGCCAGTGGGACTAGGTGAGAGTAAGCGTTCAGCACGGACTAGAAGGGCCGAGACGGCCTGTTTCCGTGTGTAATTGTGATATGGTTATATGGGCCAGTGGGACTAGGTGAGAGTAAGTGTTCGGCACGGACTAGAAGGGCCGAGACGGCCTGTTTCCGTGTGTGATTGTGATATGATTATATGGACCAGTGGGACTAGGTGAGAGTAAGCGTTCGGCACGGACTAGAGGGGCCGAGATGGCCTGTATCCGTGTGTAATTGTGATATGGTTATATGGGCCAGTGGGACTAGGTGAGAGAAAGCGTTCGGCACGGACTAGAAGGGCCGAGATGGCCTGTTTCCGTGCTGTAAATGTGATATGGTTATATGGGCCAGTGGGACTAGGTGAGAGTAAGCGCTCGGCACGGACTAGAAGGGCCGAGACGGCCTGTTTCCGTGTGTAATTGTGATATGGTTATATGGGCCAGTGGGACTAGGTGAGAGTAAGCGTTCGGCACGGACTAGAAGGGCAGAGATGGCCTGTTTCCGTGTGTAATTGTGATATGGTTATATGGGCCAGTGGGACTAGGTGAGAGTAAGCGTTCGGCACGGACTAGAAGGGCCGAGATGGCCTGTTTCCGTGTGTAATTGTGATATGGTTATATTGGCCAGTGGGACTAGGTGAGAGTCAGCGGTCGGCACGGACTGGCAGGGCCGAGATGGCCTGTTTCCGTGTGTAATTGTGATATGGTTATATGGACCAGTGGGACTAGGTGAGAGTCAGCGTTCGGCACGGACTAGAAGGGCCGAGACGGCCTGTTTCCGTGCTGTAATTGTGATATGGTTATATGGGCCAGTGGGACTAGGTGAGAGTAAGCGTTCGGCACGGACTAGAAGGGCCGAGATGGCCTGTTTCCATGCTGTAATTGTGATATGGTTATATAGGCCAGTGGGACTAGCTGAGAGTAAGCATTCGGCACGGACTAGAAGGGCCGAGATGGCCTGTTTCCGTGTGTAATTGTGATATGGTTATATGGGCCAGTGGGACGAGGTGAGAGTCAGCGTTCGGCACGGACTAGAAGGGCCGAGATGGCCTGTTTCCGTGTGTGATTGTGATATGGTTATCTGGACCAGTGGGAATAGGTGAGAGTAAGCGTTCGGCACGGACTAGAGGGGCCGAGATGGCCTGTTTCCATGTGTAATTGTGATATGGTTATATGGGCCAGTGGGACTAGGTGAGAGTCAGCGTTCGGCACGGACTAGAAGGGCCGAGATGGCCTGTTTCCGTGAGTAATTGTGATATGGTTATATGGGCCAGTGGGACTAGCTGAGAGTAAGTGTTAGGCATGAACTAGAAGGGCCGAGACGGCCTGTTTCCGTGTGTGATTGTGATATGATTATATGGACCAGTGGGACTAGGTGAGAGTAAGCGTTTGGCACGGACTAGAGGGGCCGAGATGGCCTGTATCCGTGTGTAATTGTGATATGGTTATATGGGCCAGTGGGTCTAGGTGAGAGAAAGTGTTCGGCACGGACTAGAAGGGCCGAGATGGCCTGTTTCCGTGCTGTAATTGTGATATGGTTATATGGGCCAGTGGGACTAGGTGAGAGTCAGTGCTCGGCACGGAACAGAAGGGCCGAGATGGCCTGTTTCCATGCTGTAGTTGTGATATGGTTATATGGGCCAGTGGGACATGGTGAGAGTAAGCGTTCGGTACGGACTAGAAGGGCCGAGATGGCCTGTTTCCGTGCTGTAATTGTGATATGGTTATATGGGCCAGTGGGACTAGGTGAGAGTCAGCGTTCGGCACGGACTAGAAGGGCCGAGATGGCCTGTTTCCGTGTGTAATTGTGATATGGTTATATGGGCCAGTGGGACTAGGTGAGAGTAAGCGTTCGGCACGGACCAGAATGGCCGAGACGGCCTGTTTCCATGTGTAATTGTGATATGGTTATATGGGCCAGTGGGACTAGGTGAGAGTAAGCGTTCGGCACGGACTAGAAGGGCCGAGACGGCCTGTTTCCGTGCTGTAATTGTGATATGGTTATATGGGCCAGTGGGACTAGGTGAGAGTAAGCGTTCGGGATGGACTAGAAAGGCCGAGACGGCCTGTTTCCTTGCTGTAATTGTGATATGGTTATATGGGCCAGTGGGACTAGGTGAGAGTAAGCGTTCGGCACGGACTAGGAGGGCCAAGACGGCCTGTTTCCGTGTGTAATTGTGATATGGTTATATGGGCCAGTGGGACTAGGTGAGAGTCAGCGTTCGGCACGGACTAGAATGGCCGAGATGGCCTGTTTCCGTGCTGTAATTGTGATACGGTTATATGGGCCAGTGGGACTTGGTGAGAGTAAGCGTTCGGTACGGACTAGAAGGGCCGAGATGGCCTGTTTCCGTGTGTAATTGTGGTATGGTAATATGGGCCAGTGGGACTAGGTGAGAGTAAGCGTTCGGCACGGACTAGAGGGGCCGAGATGGCCTGTTTCCATGTGTAATTGTGATATGGTTATATGGGCCAGTGGGACTAGGTGAGAGTCAGCGTTCGGCACGGACTAGAGGGGCCGAGATGGCCTGTTTCTGGGCTGTAATTGTGATATGGTTATAAGGGCCAGTGGGACTAGGTGAGAGTCAGTGTTCGGCACGGAATAGAAGGGCCGAGATGGTCTGTTTCTGTGCTGTAATTGTGATATGGTTATATGGGCCAGTGGGACTAGGTGAGAGTAAGCGTTCAGCACGGACTAGAAGGGCCGAGACGGCCTGTTTCCGTGTGTAATTGTGATATGGTTATATGGGCCAGTGGGACTAGGTGAGAGTAAGTGTTCGGCACGGACTAGAAGGGCCGAGACGGCCTGTTTCCGTGTGTAATTGTGATATGGTTATATGGACCAGTGGGACTAGGTGAGAGTAAGCGTTCGGCACGGACTAGAGGGGCCGAGATGGCCTGTATCCGTGTGTAATTGTGATATGGTTATATGGGCCAGTGGGACTAGGTGAGAGAAAGCGTTCGGCACGGACTAGAAGGGCCGAGATGGCCTGTTTCCGTGCTGTAAATGTGATATGGTTATATGGGCCAGTGGGACTAGGTGAGAGTAAGCGTTCGGCACGGACTAGAAGGGCCGAGACGGCCTGTTTCCGTGTGTAATTGTGATATGGTTATATGGGCCAGTGGGACTAGGTGAGAGTAAGCGTTCGGCACGGACTAGAAGGGCCGAGATGGCCTGTTTCCGTGTGTAATTGTGATATGGTTATATGGGCCAGTGGGACTAGGTGAGAGTAAGCGTTCGGCACGGACTAGAAGGGCCGAGACGGCCTGTTTCCGTGTGTAATTGTGATATGGTTATATTGGCCAGTGGGACTAGGTGAGAGTCAGCGGTCGGCACGGACTGGCAGGGCCGAGATGGCCTGTTTCCGTGTGTAATTGTGATATGGTTATATGGACCAGTGGGACTAGGTGAGAGTCAGCGTTCGGCACGGACTAGAAGGGCCGAGACGGCCTGTTTCCGTGCTGTAATTGTGATATGGTTATATGGGCCAGTGGGACTAGGTGAGAGTAAGCGTTCGGCACGGACTAGAAGGGCCGAGATGGCCTGTTTCCGTGCTGTAATTGTGATATGGTTATATAGGCCAGTGGGACTAGCTGAGAGTAAGCATTCGGCACGGACTAGAAGGGCCTAGATGGCCTGTTTCCGTGTGTAATTGTGATATGGTTATATGGGCCAGTGGGACGAGGTGAGAGTCAGCGTTCGGCACGGACTAGAAGGGCCGAGATGGCCTGTTTCCGTGTGTGATTGTGATATGGTTATCTGGACCAGTGGGAATAGGTGAGAGTAGGCGTTCGGCACGGACTAGAGGGGCCGAGATGGCCTGTTTCCATGTGTAATTGTGATATGGTTATATGGGCCAGTGGGACTAGGTGAGAGTCAGCGTTCGGCACGGACTAGAAGGGCCGAGATGGCCTGTTTCCGTGAGTAATTGTGATATGGTTATATAGGCCAGTGGGACTAGCTGAGAGTAAGTGTTAGGCATGAACTAGAAGGGCCGAGACGGCCTGTTTCCGTGTGTGATTGTGATATGATTATATGGACCAGTGGGACTAGGTGAGAGTAAGCGTTTGGCACGGACTAGAGGGGCCGAGATGGCCTGTATCCGTGTGTAATTGTGATATGGTTATATGGGCCAGTGGGTCTAGGTGAGAGAAAGTGTTCGGCATGGACTAGAAGGGCCGAGACGGCCTGTTTCCGTGTGTAATTGTGATATGGTTATATGGGCCAGTGGGACTAGGTGAGAGTAAGCGTTTGGCACGGACTAGAGGGGCCGAGATGGCCTGTATCCGTGTGTAATTGTGATATGGTTATATGGGCCAGTGGGTCTAGGTGAGAGAAAGTGTTCGGCACGGACTAGAAGGGCCGAGATGGCCTGTTTCCGTGTTGTAATTGTGATATGGTTATATGGGCCAGTGGGACTAGGTGAGAGTCAGTGCTCGGCACGGAACAGAAGGGCCGAGATGGCCTGTTTCCATGCTGTAGTTGTGATATGGTTATATGGGCCAGTGGGACTAGGTGAGAGTCAGCGTTCGGCACGGACTAGAAGGGCCGAGACGGCCTGTTTCCGTGCTGTAATTGTGATATGGTTATATGGGCCAGTGGGACATGGTGAGAGTAAGCGTTCGGTACGGACTAGAAGGGCCGAGATGGCCTGTTTCCGTGCTGTAATTGTGATATGGTTATATGGGCCAGTGGGACTAGGTGAGAGTCAGCGTTCGGCACGGACTAGAAGGGCCGAGATGGCCTGTTTCCGTGTGTAATTGTGATATGGTTATATGGGCCAGTGGGACTAGGTGAGAGTAAGCGTTCGGCACGGACCAGAATGGCCGAGACGGCCTGTTTCCGTGTGTAATTGTGATATGGTTATATGGGCCAGTGGGACTAGGTGAGAGTAAGCGTTCGGCACGGACTAGAAGGGCCGAGACGGCCTGTTTCCGTGCTGTAATTGTGATATGGTTATATGGGCCAGTGGGACTAGGTGAGAGTAAGCGTTCGGGATGGACTAGAAGGGCCGAGACGGCCTGTTTCCTTGCTGTAATTGTGATATGGTTATATGGGCCAGTGGGACTAGGTGAGAGTAAGCGTTCGGCACGGACTAGGAGGGCCAAGACGGCCTGTTTCCGTGCGTAATTGTGATATGGTTATATGGGCCAGTGGGACTAGGTGAGAGTCAGCGTTCGGCACGGACTAGAAGGGCCGAGATGGCCTGTTTCCGTGCTGTAATTGTGATATGGTTATATGGGCCAGTGGGACTAGCTGAGAGTCAGCATTCGGCACGGACTAGAAGGGCAGAGATGGCCTGTTTCCGTGTGTAATTGTGATATGGTTATATGGGCCAGTGGGACTAGGTGAGAGTCAGCGTACGGCACGGACTAGAAGGGCCGAGATGGCCTGTTTCCGTGTGTGATTGTGATATGGTTATATGGACCAATGGGACTAGGTGAGAGTAAGCGTTCGGCACGGACTAGAGGGGCTGAGATGGCCTGTTTCCATGTGTAATTGTGATATGGTTATATGGGCCAGTGGGACTAGGTGAGAGTCAGCGTTCGGCACGGACTAGAGGGGCCGAGATGGCCTGTTTCTGGGCTGTAATTGTGATATGTTTATATGGGCCAGTGGGACTAGGTGAGAGTCAGTGTTCGGCACGGAATAGAAGGGCAGAGATGGTCTGTTTCCGTGCTGTAATTGTGATATGGTTATATGGGCCAGTGGGACTAGGTGAGAGTAAGCGTTCAGCACGGACTAGAAGGGCCGAGACGGCCTGTTTCCGTGTGTAATTGTGATATGGTTATATGGGCCAGTGGGACTAGGTGAGAGTAAGCGTTCGGCACGGACCAGAATGGCCGAGACGGCCTGTTTCCGTGTGTAATTGTGATATGGTTATATGGGCCAGTGGGACTAGGTGAGAGTAAGCGTTCGGCACGGACTAGAAGGGCCGAGACGGCCTGTTTCCGTGCTGTAATTGTGATATGGTTATATGGGCCAGTGGGACTAGGTGAGAGTAAGCGTTCGGGATGGACTAGAAAGGCCGAGACGGTCTGTTTCCTTGCTGTAATTGTGATATGGTTATATGGGCCAGTGGGACTAGGTGAGAGTAAGCGTTCGGCACGGACTAGGAGGGCCAAGACGGCCTGTTTCCGTGTGTAATTGTGATATGGTTATATGGGCCAGTGGGACTAGGTGAGAGTCAGCGTTCGGCACGGACTAGAATGGCCGAGATGGCCTGTTTCCGTGCTGTAATTGTGATACGGTTATATGGGCCAGTGGGACTTGGTGAGAGTAAGCGTTCGGTACGGACTAGAAGGGCCGAGATGGCCTGTTTCCGTGTGTAATTGTGGTATGGTAATATGGGCCAGTGGGACTAGGTGAGAGTAAGCGTTCGGCACGGACTAGAGGGGCCGAGATGGCCTGTTTCCATGTGTAATTGTGATATGGTTATATGGGCCAGTGGGACTAGGTGAGAGTCAGCGTTCGGCACGGACTAGAGGGGCCGAGATGGTCTGTTTCTGGGCTGTAATTGTGATATGGTTATATGGGCCAGTGGGACTAGGTGAGAGTAAGCGTTCGGCACGGACTAGAGGGGCCGAGATGGCCTGTATCCGTGTGTAATTGTGATATGGTTATATGGGCCAGTGGGACTAGGTGAGAGAAAGCGTTCGGCACGGACTAGAAGGGCCGAGATGGCCTGTTTCCGTGCTGTAAATGTGATATGGTTATATGGGCCAGTGGGACTAGGTGAGAGTAAGCGTTCGGCACGGACTAGAAGGGCCGAGACGGCCTGTTTCCGTGTGTAATTGTGATATGGTTATATGGGCCAGTGGGACTAGGTGAGAGTAAGCGTTCGGCACGGACTAGAAGGGCCGAGATGGCCTGTTTCCGTGTGTAATTGTGATATGGTTATATGGGCCAGTGGGACTAGGTGAGAGTAAGCGTTCGGCACGGACTAGAAGGGCCGAGACGGCCTGTTTCCGTGTGTAATTGTGATATGGTTATATTGGCCAGTGGGACTAGGTGAGAGTCAGCGGTCGGCACGGACTGGCAGGGCCGAGATGGCCTGTTTCCGTGTGTAATTGTGATATGGTTATATGGACCAGTGGGACTAGGTGAGAGTCAGCGTTCGGCACGGACTAGAAGGGCCGAGACGGCCTGTTTCCGTGCTGTAATTGTGATATGGTTATATGGGCCAGTGGGACTAGGTGAGAGTAAGCGTTCGGCACGGACTAGAAGGGCCGAGATGGCCTGTTTCCGTGCTGTAATTGTGATATGGTTATATAGGCCAGTGGGACTAGCTGAGAGTAAGCATTCGGCACGGACTAGAAGGGCCTAGATGGCCTGTTTCCGTGTGTAATTGTGATATGGTTATATGGGCCAGTGGGACGAGGTGAGAGTCAGCGTTCGGCACGGACTAGAAGGGCCGAGATGGCCTGTTTCCGTGTGTGATTGTGATATGGTTATCTGGACCAGTGGGAATAGGTGAGAGTAAGCGTTCGGCACGGACTAGAGGGGCCGAGATGGCCTGTTTCCATGTGTAATTGTGATATGGTTATATGGGCCAGTGGGACTAGGTGAGAGTCAGCGTTCGGCACGGACTAGAAGGGCCGAGATGGCCTGTTTCCGTGAGTAATTGTGATATGGTTATATGGGCCAGTGGGACTAGCTGAGAGTAAGTGTTAGGCATGAACTAGAAGGGCCGAGACGGCCTGTTTCCGTGTGTGATTGTGATATGATTATATGGACCAGTGGGACTAGGTGAGAGTAAGCGTTTGGCACGGACTAGAGGGGCCGAGATGGCCTGTATCCGTGTGTAATTGTGATATGGTTATATGGGCCAGTGGGTCTAGGTGAGAGAAAGTGTTCGGCACGGACTAGAAGGGCCGAGATGGCCTGTTTCCGTGTTGTAATTGTGATATGGTTATATGGGCCAGTGGGACTAGGTGAGAGTCAGTGCTCGGCACGGAACAGAAGGGCCGAGATGGCCTGTTTCCATGCTGTAGTTGTGATATGGTTATATGGGCCAGTGGGACTAGGTGAGAGTCAGCGTTCGGCACGGACTAGAAGGGCCGAGACGGCCTGTTTCCGTGCTGTAATTGTGATATGGTTATATGGGCCAGTGGGACATGGTGAGAGTAAGCGTTCGGTACGGACTAGAAGGGCCGAGATGGCCTGTTTCCGAGCTGTAATTGTGATATGGTTATATGGGCCAGTGGGACTAGGTGAGAGTCAGCGTTCGGCACGGACTAGAAGGGCCGAGATGGCCTGTTTCCGTGTGTAATTGTGATATGGTTATATGGGCCAGTGGGACTAGGTGAGAGTAAGCGTTCGGCACGGACCAGAATGGCCGAGACGGCCTGTTTCCGTGTGTAATTGTGATATGGTTATATGGGCCAGTGGGACTAGGTGAGAGTAAGCGTTCGGCACGGACTAGAAGGGCCGAGACGGCCTGTTTCCGTGCTGTAATTGTGATATGGTTATATGGGCCAGTGGGACTAGGTGAGAGTAAGCGTTCGGGATGGACTAGAAGGGCCGAGACGGCCTGTTTCCTTGCTGTAATTGTGATATGGTTATATGGGCCAGTGGGACTAGGTGAGAGTAAGCGTTCGGCACGGACTAGGAGGGCCAAGACGGCCTGTTTCCGTGTGTAATTGTGATATGGTTATATGGGCCAGTGGGACTAGGTGAGAGTCAGCGTTCGGCACGGACTAGAAGGGCCGAGATGGCCTGTTTCCGTGCTGTAATTGTGATATGGTTATATGGGCCAGTGGGACTAGCTGAGAGTCAGCATTCGGCACGGACTAGAAGGGCAGAGATGGCCTGTTTCCGTGTGTAATTGTGATATGGTTATATGGGCCAGTGGGACTAGGTGAGAGTCAGCGTACGGCACGGACTAGAAGGGCCGAGATGGCCTGTTTCCGTGTGTGATTGTGATATGGTTATATGGACCAATGGGACTAGGTGAGAGTAAGCGTTCGGCACGGACTAGAGGGGCCGAGATGGCCTGTTTCCATGTGTAATTGTGATATGGTTATATGGGCCAGTGGGACTAGGTGAGAGTAAGCGTTCGGCACGGACTAGAAGGGCCGAGACGGCCTGTTTCCGTGCTGTAATTGTGATATGGTTATATGGGCCAGTGGGACTAGGTGAGAGTAAGCGTTCGGGATGGACTAGAAGGGCCGAGACGGCCTGTTTCCTTGCTGTAATTGTGATATGGTTATATGGGCCAGTGGGACTAGGTGAGAGTAAGCGTTCGGCACGGACTAGGAGGGCCAAGACGGCCTGTTTCCGTGTGTAATTGTGATATGGTTATATGGGCCAGTGGGACTAGGTGAGAGTCAGCGTTCGGCACGGACTAGAAGGGCCGAGATGGCCTGTTTCCGTGCTGTAATTGTGATATGGTTATATGGGCCAGTGGGACTAGCTGAGAGTCAGCATTCGGCACGGACTAGAAGGGCAGAGATGGCCTGTTTCCGTGTGTAATTGTGATACGGTTATATGGGCCAGTCGGACTAGGTGAGAGTAAGCGTTCGGCACGGACTAGAAGGGCCGAGACGGCCTGTTTCCGTGTGTAATTGTGATATGGTTATATGGGCCAGTGGGACTAGGTGAGAGTCAGCGTTCGGCACGGACTAGAAGGGCCGAGACGGCCTGTTTCCATTCTGTAATTCTGATATGGTTATATGGGCCAGTGGGACTAGGTGAGAGTAAGCGTTCGGCACGGACTAGAAGGGCCGAGATGGCCTGTTTCCGTGCTGTAATTGTGATATGGTTATATGGGCCAGTGGGACTAGGTGAGAGTCAGCGTTCGGCACGGACTAGAAGGGCCGAGATGGCCTGTTTCCGTGTGTAATTGTGATATGGTTATATGGGCCAGTGGGACTAGGTGAGAGTCAGCGTACGGCACGGACTAGAAGGGCCGAGATGGCCTGTTTCCGTGTGTGATTGTGATATGGTTATATGGACCAATGGGACTAGGTGAGAGTAAGCGTTCGGCACGGACTAGAGGGGCCGAGATGGCCTGTTTCCATGTGTAATTGTGATATGGTTATATGGGCCAGTGGGACTAGGTGAGAGTCAGCGTTCGGCACGGACTAGAGGGGCCGAGATGGCCTGTTTCTGGGCTGTAATTGTGATATGTTTATATGGGCCAGTGGGACTAGGTGAGAGTCAGTGTTCGGCACGGAATAGAAGGGCAGAGATGGTCTGTTTCCGTGCTGTAATTGTGATATGGTTATATGGGCTAGTGGGACTAGGTGAGAGTAAGCGTTCAGCACGGACTAGAAGGGCCGAGACGGCCTGTTTCCGTGTGTAATTGTGATATGGTTATATGGGCCAGTGGGACTAGGTGAGAGTAAGTGTTCGGCACGGACTAGAAGGGCCGAGACGGCCTGTTTCCGTGTGTGATTGTGATATGATTATATGGACCAGTGGGACTAGGTGAGAGTAAGCGTTCGGCACGGACCAGAATGGCCGAGACGGCCTGTTTCCGTGTGTAATTGTGATATGGTTATATGGGCCAGTGGGACTAGGTGAGAGTAAGCGTTCGGCACGGACTAGAAGGGCCGAGACGGCCTGTTTCCGTGCTGTAATTGTGATATGGTTATATGGGCCAGTGGGACTAGGTGAGAGTAAGCGTTCGGGATGGACTAGAAGGGCCGAGACGGCCTGTTTCCTTGCTGTAATTGTGATATGGTTATATGGGCCAGTGGGACTAGGTGAGAGTAAGCGTTCGGCACGGACTAGGAGGGCCAAGACGGCCTGTTTCCGTGTGTAATTGTGATATGGTTATATGGGCCAGTGGGACTAGGTGAGAGTCAGCGTTCGGCACGGACTAGAAGGGCCGAGATGGCCTGTTTCCGTGCTGTAATTGTGATATGGTTATATGGGCCAGTGGGACTAGCTGAGAGTCAGCATTCGGCACGGACTAGAAGGGCAGAGATGGCCTGTTTCCGTGTGTAATTGTGATATGGTTATATGGGCCAGTGGGACTAGGTGAGAGTCAGCGTACGGCACGGACTAGAAGGGCCGAGATGGCCTGTTTCCGTGTGTGATTGTGATATGGTTATATGGACCAATGGGACTAGGTGAGAGTAAGCGTTCGGCACGGACTAGAGGGGCCGAGATGGCCTGTTTCCATGTGTAATTGTGATATGGTTATATGGGCCAGTGGGACTAGGTGAGAGTCAGCGTTCGGCACGGACTAGAGGGGCCGAGATGGCCTGTTTCTGGGCTGTAATTGTGATATGTTTATATGGGCCAGTGGGACTAGGTGAGAGTCAGTGTTCGGCACGGAATAGAAGGGCAGAGATGGTCTGTTTCCGTGCTGTAATTGTGATATGGTTATATGGGCTAGTGGGACTAGGTGAGAGTAAGCGTTCAGCACGGACTAGAAGGGCCGAGACGGCCTGTTTCCGTGTGTAATTGTGATATGGTTATATGGGCCAGTGGGACTAGGTGAGAGTAAGTGTTCGGCACGGACTAGAAGGGCCGAGACGGCCTGTTTCCGTGTGTGATTGTGATATGATTATATGGACCAGTGGGACTAGGTGAGAGTAAGCGTTCGGCACGGACCAGAATGGCCGAGACGGCCTGTTTCCGTGTGTAATTGTGATATGGTTATATGGGCCAGTGGGACTAGGTGAGAGTAAGCGTTCGGCACGGACTAGAAGGGCCGAGACGGCCTGTTTCCGTGCTGTAATTGTGATATGGTTATATGGGCCAGTGGGACTAGGTGAGAGTAAGCGTTCGGGATGGACTAGAAGGGCCGAGACGGCCTGTTTCCTTGCTGTAATTGTGATATGGTTATATGGGCCAGTGGGACTAGGTGAGAGTAAGCGTTCGGCACGGACTAGGAGGGCCAAGACGGCCTGTTTCCGTGTGTAATTGTGATATGGTTATATGGGCCAGTGGGACTAGGTGAGAGTCAGCGTTCGGCACGGACTAGAAGGGCCGAGATGGCCTGTTTCCGTGCTGTAATTGTGATATGGTTATATGGGCCAGTGGGACTAGCTGAGAGTCAGCATTCGGCACGGACTAGAAGGGCAGAGATGGCCTGTTTCCGTGTGTAATTGTGATATGGTTATATGGGCCAGTGGGACTAGGTGAGAGTCAGCGTACGGCACGGACTAGAAGGGCCGAGATGGCCTGTTTCCGTGTGTGATTGTGATATGGTTATATGGACCAATGGGACTAGGTGAGAGTAAGCGTTCGGCACGGACTAGAGGGGCCGAGATGGCCTGTTTCCATGTGTAATTGTGATATGGTTATATGGGCCAGTGGGACTAGGTGAGAGTCAGCGTTCGGCACGGACTAGAGGGGCCGAGATGGCCTGTTTCTGGGCTGTAATTGTGATATGTTTATATGGGCCAGTGGGACTAGGTGAGAGTCAGTGTTCGGCACGGAATAGAAGGGCAGAGATGGTCTGTTTCCGTGCTGTAATTGTGATATGGTTATATGGGCTAGTGGGACTAGGTGAGAGTAAGCGTTCAGCACGGACTAGAAGGGCCGAGACGGCCTGTTTCCGTATGTAATTGTGATATGGTTATATGGGCCAGTGGGACTAGGTGAGAGTAAGTGTTCGGCACGGACTAGAAGGGCCGAGACGGCCTGTTTCCGTGTGTGATTGTGATATGATTATATGGACCAGTGGGACTAGGTGAGAGTAAGCGTTCGGCACGGAGTAGAGGGGCCGAGATGGCCTGTATCCGTGTGTAATTGTGATATGGTTATGTGGGCCAGTGGGACTAGGTGACAGTCAGCGTTCGGCACGGACTAGAAGGGCCGAGATGGCCTGTATCCGTGTGTAATTGTGATATGGTTATGTGGGCCAGTGGGACTAGGTGAGAGTCAGCGTTTGGCACGGACTAGAAGGGCCGAGATGGTCTGTTTCCGTGCTGTAATTGTGATATGGTTATATGGGCCAGTGGGACTAGGTGACAGTCAGCGTTCGGCACGGACTAGAAGGGCCGAGATGGCCTGTTTCCGTGTGTGATTGTGATATGGTTATATGGACCAGTGGGAATAGGTGAGAGTAAGCGTTCGGCATGGACTAGAGGGGCCGAGATGGCCTGTTTCCATGTGTAATTGTGATATGGTTATATGGGCCAGTGGGACTAGGTGAGAGTCAGCGTTCGGCACGGACTAGAGGGGCCGAGATGGCCTGTTTTTGGGCTGTAATTGTGATATGGTTATATGGGCCAGTGGGACTAGGTGAGAGTCAGTGTTCGGCACGGAATAGAAGGGCCGAGATGGTCTGTTTCCGTGTGTAATTGTGATATGGTTATATGGGCCAGTGGGACTAGGTGAGAGTCAGCGTTCAGCACGGACTAGAAGGGCCGAGATGGCCTGTTTACATGCTGTAATTGTGATACGGTTATATGGGCCAGTGGGACTAGGTGAGAGTAAGCGTTCAGCACGGACTAGAAGGGCCGAGACGGCCTGTTTCCGTGTGTAATTGTGATATGGTTATATGGGCCAGTGGGACTAGCTGAGAGTAAGCGTTAGGCATGAACTAGAAGGGCCGAGACGGCCTGTTTCCGTGTGTGATTGTGATATGATTATATGGACCAGTGGGACTAGGTGAGAGTAAGCGTTCGGCACGGACTAAAGGGGCCGAGATGGCCTGTTTCCGTGCTGTAATTGTGATATGGTTATATGGGCCAGTGGGACTAGGTGAGAGTAAGCGTTCGGCACGGACTAGAAGGGCTGAGATGGCCTGTATCCGTGTGTAATTGTGATATGGTTATATGGGCCAGTGGGACGAGGTGAGAGTAAGCGTTCGGCACAGACTAGAAGGGCCGAGATGGCCTGTTTCCGTGTGTAATTGTGATATGGTTATATGGGCCAGTGGGACGAGGTGAGAGTAAGCGTTCGGCACGGACTAGAAGGGCTGAGACGGCCTGTTTCCGTGCTGTAATTGTGATATGGTTATATGGGCCAGTGAAACTAGGTGAGAGTCAGCGTTCGGCACGGACTAGAAGGGCTGAGACGGCCTGTTTCCGTGCTGTAATTGTGATATGGTTATATGGGCCAGTGGGACTAGGTGAGAGTAAGCGTTCGGCACGGACTAGAGGGGCCGAGATGGCCTGTTTTTGGGCTGTAATTGTGATATGGTTATATGGGCCAGTGGGACTAGGTGAGAGTCAGTGTTCGGCACGGAATAGAAGGGCCGAGATGGTCTGTTTCCGTGCTGTAATTGTGATATGGTTATATGCGCCAGTGGGACTAGGTGAGAGTCAGCGTTCGGCACGGACTAGAAGGGCCGAGATGGCCTGTTTCGGTGCTGTAATTGTGATACGGTTATATGGGCCAGTGGGACTAGGTGAGAGTAAGCGTTCAGCACGGACTAGAAGGGCCGAGACGGCCTGTTTCCGTGTGTAATTGTGATATGGTTATATGGGCCAGTGGGACTAGCTGAGAGTAAGCGTTAGGCATGAACTAGAAGGGCCGAGACGGCCTGTTTCCGTGTGTGATTGTGATATGATTATATGGACCAGTGGGACTAGGTGAGAGTAAGCGTTCGGCACGGACTAAAGGGGCCGAGATGGCCTGTATCCGTGTGTAATTGTGATATGGTTATATGGGCCAGTGGGACTAGGTGAGAGAAAGCGTTCGGCACGGACTAGAAGGGCCGAGATGGCCTGTTTCCGTGTGTAATTGTGATATGGTTATATGGGCCAGTGGGACTAGGTGAGAGTAAGTGTTCGAAACGGACTAGAAGGGCCGAGATGGCCTGTTTCCGTGTGTAATTGTGATATGGTTATATGGGCCAGTGGGACGAGGTGAGAGTAAGCGTTCGGCACGGACTAGAAGGGCTGAGACGGCCTGTTTCCGTGTGTAATTGTGATATGGTTATATGGGCCAGTGGGACTAGGTGAGAGTCAGCGTTCGGCACGGACTAGAAGGGCTGAGACGGCCTGTTTCCGTGCTGTAATTGTGATATGGTTATATGGGCCAGTGGGACTAGGTGAGAGTAAGCGTTCGGCACGGACTAGAAGGGCCGAGACGGCCTGTTTCCGTGTGTAATTGTGATATGGTTATATGGGCCAGTGGGACTAGGTGAGAGTAAGCGTACGGCACGGACTAGAAGGGCCGAGACGGCCTGTTTCCGTGTGTAATTGTGATATGGTTATATGGGCCAGTGGGACTAGGTGAGAGTCAGCGTTCGGCACGGACTAGAAGGGCCGAGATGGCCTGTTTCCGTGCTGTAATTGTGATATGGTTATATGGGCCAGTGGGACTAGCTGAGAGTAAGCGTTCGGCACGGATTAGAAGGGCCGAGATGGCCTGTTTCCGTGTGTGATTGTGATATGATTATATGGACCAGTGGGACTAGGTGAGAGTAAGCGTTCGGCACGGACTAGAGGGGCCGAGATGGCCTGTTTCCATGTGTAATTGTGATATGGTTATATGGGCCAGTGGGACTAGGTGAGAGTCAGTGTTCGGCACGGAATAGAAGGGCCGAGATGGCCTGTTTCTGTGCTGTAATTGTGATATGGTTATATGGGCCAGTGGGACTAGGTGAGAGTCAGCATTCGGCACGGACTAGAAGGGCCGAGATGGCCTGTTTCCGTGTGTAATTGTGATATGGTTATATGGGCCAGTGGGACTAGGTGAGAGTAAGCGTTCAGCACGGACTAGAAGGGCCGAGACGGCCTGTTTCCGTGCGGTAATTGTGATACGGTTATATGGGCCAGTGGGACTTGATGAGAGTAAGCGTTCGGTACGGACTAGAAGGGCCGAGACGACCTGTTTCCGTGCTGTAATTGTGATATGGTTATGTGGGCCAGTGGGACTAGGTGAGAGTCAGCGTTCGGCACGGACTAGAAGGGCCGAGATGGCCTGTTTCCGTGTGTAATTGTGATATGGTTATATGGGCCAGTGGGACTAGGTGAGAGTAAGCTTTCAGCACGGACTAGAAGGGCCGAGATGGCCTGTTTCCGTGAGTAATTGTGATATGGTTATATGGGCCAGTGGGACTAGCTGAGAGTAAGTGTTAGGCATGAACTAGAAGGGCCGAGACGGCCTGTTTCCGTGTGTGATTGTGATATGATTATATGGACCAGTGGGACTAGGTGAGAGTAATCGTTTGGCACGGACTAGAGGGGCCGAGATGGCCTGTATCCGTGTGTAATTGTGATATGGTTATATGGGCCAGTGGGTCTAGGTGAGAGAAAGCGTTCGGCACGGACTAGAAGGGCCGAGATGGCCTGTTTCCGTGCTGTAATTGTGATATGGTTATATGGGCCAGTGGGACTAGGTGAGAGTCAGTGCTCGGCACGGAACAGAAGGGCCGAGATGGCCTGTTTCCGTGCTGTAGTTGTGATATGGTTATATGGGCCAGTGGGACATGGTGAGAGTAAGCGTTCGGTACGGACTTGAAGGGCAGAGATGGCCTGTTTCCGTGCTGTAATTGTGATATGGTTATATGGGCCAGTGGGACTAGGTGAGAGTCAGTGCTCGGCACGGAACAGAAGGGCCGAGATGGCCTGTTTCCGTGCTGTAATTCTGCTATGTTTATATGGGCCAGTGGGACTAGGTGAGAGTCAGCGTTCGGCATGGACTAGAAGGGCCGAGACGGCCTGTTTCCGTGTGTAATTGTGATATGGTTATATGGGCCAGTGGGACTAGGTGAGAGTAAGCGTTCGGCACGGACCAGAATGGCCGAGACGGCCTGTTTCCGTGTGTAATTGTGATATGGTTATATGGGCCAGTGGGACTAGCTGAGAGTCAGTGTTCGGCACGGAATAGAAGGGCCGAGATGGTCTGTTTCTGTGCTGTAATTGTGATATGGTTATATGGGCCAGTGGGACTTGGTGAGAGTAAGCGTTCGGTACGGACTAGAAGGGCCGAAACGACCTGTTTCCGTGCTGTAATTGTGATATGGTTATATGGGCCAGTGGGACTAGGTGAGAGTAAGCGTTCAGCACGGACTAGAAGGGCCGAGATGGCCTGTTTCCGTGAGTAATTGTGATATGGTTATATGGGCCAGTGGGACTAGCTGAGAGCAAGTGTTAGGCATGAACTAGAAGGGCCGAGACGGCCTGTTTCCGTGTGTAATTGTGATATGATTATATGGACCAGTGGGACTAGGTGAGAGTAATCCTTTGGCACGGACTAGAGGGGCCGAGATGGCCTGTATCCGTGTGTAATTGTGATATGGTTATATGGGCCAGTGGGTCTAGGTGAGAGAAAGCGTTCGGCACGGACTAGAAGGGCCGAGATGGCCTGTTTCCGTGCTGTAATTGTGATATGGTTATATGGGCCAGTGGGACTAGGTGAGAGTCAGTGCTCGGCACGGAACAGAAGGGCCGAGATGGCCTGTTTCCGTGCTGTAGTTGTGATATGGTTATATGGGCCAGTGGGACATGGTGAGAGTAAGCGTTCGGTACGGACTAGAAGGGCCGAGATGGTCTGTTTCCGTGCTGTAATTGTGATATGGTTATATGGGCCAGTGGGACTAGGTGAGAGTCAGCGTTCGGCATGGACTAGAAGGGCCGAGATGGCCTGTTTCCATGCTGTAATTGTGATATGGTTATATGGGCCAGTGGGACTAGGTGAGAGTCAGTGCTCTGCACGGAACAGAAGGGCCGAGATGGCCTGTTTCCGTGCTGTAATTCTGATATGGTTATATGGGCCAGTGGGACTAGGTGAGAGTCAGCGTTCGGCATGGACTAGAAGGGCCGAGACGGCCTGTTTCCGTGTGTAATTGTGATATGGTTATATGGGCCAGTGGGACTAGGTGAGAGTAAGCGTTCGGCACGGACCAGAATGGCCGAGATGGCCTGTTTCCGTGTGTAATTGTGATATGGTTATATGGGCCAGTGGGACTAGGTGAGAGTAAGCGTTCGGCACGGACTAGAAGGGCCGAGACGGCCTGTTTCCGTGTGTAATTGTGATATGGTTATATGGGCCAGTGGGACTAGGTGAGAGTAAGCGTTCGGCATGGACTAGAAAGGCCGAGACGGCCTGTTTCCTTGCTGTAATTGTGATATGGTTATATGGGCCAGTGGGACTAGGTGAGAGTAAGCGTTCGGCACGGACTAGGAGGGCCGAGACGGCCTGTTTCCGTGTGTAATTGTGATATGGTTATATGGGCCAGTGGGACTAGGTGAGAGTCTGCGTTCGGCACGGACTAGAAGGGCCGAGATGGCCTGTTTCCGTGCTGTAATTGTGATATGGTTATATGGGCCAGTGGGACTAGCTGAGAGTCAGCATTCGGCACGGACTAGAAGGGCCGAGATGGCCTGTTTCCGTGTGTAATTGTGATATGGTTATATGGGCCAGTGGGACTAGGTGAGAGTCAGCGTTCGGCACGGACTAGAAGGGCCGAGATGGCCTGTTTCCGTGTGTGATTGTGATATGGTTATATGGGCCAGTGGGACTAGGTGAGAGTAAGCGTTCGGCACGGACTAGAGGGGCCGAGATGGCCTGTTTCCATGTGTAATTGTGATATGGTTATATGGGCCAGTGGGACTAGGTGAGAGTCAGCGTTCGGCACGGACTAGAGGGGCAGAGATGGCCTGTTTCTGGGCTGTAATTGTGATATGTTTATATGGGCCAGTGGGACTAGGTGAGAGTCAGCGTTCGGCACGGACTAGAAGGGCCGAGATGGCCTGTTTCCGTGCTGTAATTGTGATACGGTTATATGGGCCAGTGGGACTTGTTGAGAGTAAGCGTTCGGTACGGACTAGAAGGGCCGAGACGACCTGTTTCCGTGCTGTAATTGTGATATGGTTATATGGGCCAGTGGGACTAGGTGAGAGTAAGCGTTCAGCACGGTCTAGAAGGGCCGAGACGGCCTGTTTCCGTGCTGTAATTGTGATATGGTTATATGGGCCAGTGGGACTAGGTGAGAGTAAGCGTTCAGCACGGTCTAGAAGGGCCGAGACGGCCTGTTTCCGTGTGTGATTGTGATATGATTATATGGACCAGTGGGACTAGGTGAGAGTAAGCGTTCTGCACGGACTAGAGGGGCCGAGATGGCCTGTTTCCGTGCTGTAATTGTGATATGGTTATATGGGCCAGTGGGACTAGCTGAGAGTAAGCGTTCGGCACGGACTAGAAGGGCCGAGATGGCCTGTTTCCGTGTGTAATTGTGATATGGTTATATGGGCCAGTGGGACGAGGTGAGAGTCAGCGTTCGGCACGGACTAGAAGGGCCGAGATGGCCTGTTTCCGTGTGTGATTGTGATATGGTTATATGGGCCAGTGGGACTAGGTGAGAGTAAGCGTTCGGCACGGACTATAGGGGCCGAGATGGCCTGTTTCCATGTGTAATTGTGATATGGTTATATGGGCCAGTGGGACTAGGTGAGAGTCAGTGTTCGGCACGGAATAGAAGGGCCGAGATGGTCTGTTTCTGTGCTGTAATTGTGATATGGTTATATGGGCCAGTGGGACTAGGTGAGAGTCAGCGTTCGGCACGGACTAGAAGGGCCGAGATGGCCTGTATCCGTGTGGTAATTGTGATACGGTTATATGGGCCAGTGGGACTTGGTGAGAGTAAGCGTTCGGTACGGACTAGAAGGGCCGAGACGACCTGTTTCCGTGCTGTAATTGTGATATGGTTATATGGGCCAGTGGGACTAGGTGAGAGTAATCGTTTGGCACGGACTAGAGGGGCCGAGATGGCCGGTATCCGTGTGTAATTGTGATATGGTTATATGGGCCAGTGGGACTAGGTGAGAGTAATCGTTTGGCACGGACTAGAAGGGCCGAGATGGCCTGTATCCGTGTGTAATTGTGATATGGTTATATGGGCCAGTGGGACTAGCTGAGAGTAAGTGTTAGGCATGAACTAGAATGGCCGAGACGGCCTGTTTCCGTGTGTGATTGTGATATGATTATATGGACCAGTGGGACTAGGTGAGAGTAATCGTTTGGCACGGACTAGACGGGCCGAGATGGCCGGTATCCGTGTGTAATTGTGATATGGTTATATGGGCCAGTGGGTCTAGGTGAGAGAAAGCGTTCGGCACGGACTAGAAGGGCCGAGATGGCCTGTTTCCGTGCTGTAATTGTGATATGGTTATATGGGCCAGTGGGACTAGGTGAGAGTCAGTGCTCGGCACGGAACAGAAGGGCCGAGATGGCCTGTTTCCGTGTGTAATTGTGATATGGTTATATGGGCCAGTGGGACATGGTGAGAGTCAGCATTCGGCATGGACTAGAAGGGCCGAGATGGCCTGTTTCCGTGTGTAATTGTGATATGGTTATATGGGCCAGTGGGACTAGGTGAGAGTAAGCGTTCGGTACGGACTAGATGGGCCGAGATGGCCTGTTTCCGTGTGTAATTGTGATATGGTTATATGGGCCAGTGGGACTAGGTGAGAGTCAGTGCTCGGCACGGAACAGAAGGGCCGAGATGGCCTGTTTCCGTGCTGTAATTCTGATATGGTTATATGGGCCAGTGGGACTAGGTGAGAGTCAGCGTTCGGCATGGACTAGAAGGGCCGAGACGGCCTGTTTCCGTGTGTAATTGTGATATGGTTATATGGGCCAGTGGGACTAGGTGAGAGTAAGCGTTCGGCACGGACCAGAATGGCCGAGACGGCCTGTTTCCGTGTGTAATTGTGATATGGTTATATGGGCCAGTGGGACTAGGTGAGAGTCAGTGTTCGGCACGGAATAGAAGGGCCGAGATGGTCTGTTTCTGTGCTGTAATTGTGATATGGTTATATGGGCCAGTGGGACTAGGTGAGAGTCAGCGTTCGGCACGGACTAGAAGTGCCGAGATGGCCTGTTTCCGTGCGGTAATTGTGATACGGTTATATGGGCCAGTGGGACTTGGTGAGAGTAAGCGTTCGGTATGGACTAGAAGGGCCGAGACGACCTGTTTCCGTGTGTAATTGTGATATGGTTATATGGGCCAGTGGGACTAGGTGAGAGTAAGCGTTCAGCACGGACTAGAAGGGCCGAGATGGCCTGTTTCCGTGAGTAATTGTGATATGGTTATATGGGCCAGTGGGACTAGCTGAGAGTAAGTGTTAGGCATGAACTAGAAGGGCCGAGACGGCCTGTTTCCGTGTGTGATTGTGATATGATTATATGGACCAGTGGGACTAGGTGAGAGTAATCGTTTGGCACGGACTAGAGGGGCCGAGATGGCCTGTATCCGTGTGTAAATGTGATATGGTTATATGGGCCAGTGGGTCTAGGTGAGAGAAAGCGTTCGGCACGGACTAGAAGGGCCGAGATGGCCTGTTTCCGTGCAGTAATTGTGATATGGGTATATGGGCCAGTGGGACTAGGTGAGAGTCCGTGCTCGGCACGGAACAGAAGTGCCGAGATGGCCTGTTTCCGTGCTGTAGTTGTGATATGGTTATATGGGCCAGTGGGACATGGTGAGAGTAAGCGTTCGGTACGGACTAGAAGGGCCGAGATGGCCTGTTTCCGTGCTGTAATTGTGATATGGTTATATGGGCCAGTGGGACTAGGTGAGAGTCAGTGCTCGGCACGGAACAGAAGGGCCGAGATGGCCTGTTTCCGTGCTGTAATTCTGATATGGTTATATGGGCCAGTGGGACTAGGTGAGAGTCAGCGTTCGGCATGGACTAGAAGGGCCGAGACGGCCTGTTTCCGTGTGTAATTGTGATATGGTTATATGGGCCAGTGGGACTAGGTGAGAGTAAGCGTTCGGCACGGACCAGAATGGCCGAGACGGCCTGTTTCCGTGTGTAATTGTGATATGGTTATATGGGCCAGTGGGACTAGGTGAGAGTAAGCGTTCGGCACGGACTAGAAGGGCCGAGACGGCCTGTTTCCGTGCTGTAATTGTGATATGGTTATATGGGCCAGTGGGACTAGGTGAGAGTAAGCGTTCGGCATGGACTAGAAAGGCCGAGACGGCCTGTTTCCTTGCTGTAATTGTGATATGGTTATATGGGCCAGTGGGACTAGGTGAGAGTAAGCGTTCGGCACGGACTAGGAGGGCCGAGACGGCCTGTTTCCGTGTGTAATTGTGATATGGTTATATGGGCCAGTGGGACTAGGTGAGAGTCAGCGTTCGGCACGGACTAGAAGGGCCGAGATGGCCTGTTTCCGTGCTGTAATTGTGATATGGTTATATGGGCCAGTGGGACTAGCTGAGTGTCAGCATTCGGCACGGACTAAAAGGGCCGAGATGGCCTGTTTCCGTGTGTAATTGTGATATGGTTATATGGGCCAGTGGGACTAGGCGAGAGTCAGCGTTCGGCACGGACTAGAAGGGCTGAGATGGCCTGTTTCCGTGTGTGATTGTGATATGGTTATATGGGCCAGTGGGACTAGGTGAGAGTAAGCGTTCGGCACGGACTAGAGGGGCCGAGATGGCCTGTTTCCATGTGTAATTGTGATATGGTTATATGGGCCAGTGGGACTAGGTGAGAGTCAGCGTTCGGCACGGACTAGAGGGGCCGAGATGGCCTGTTTCTGGGCTGTAATTGTGATATGTTTATATGGGCCAGTGGGACTTGGTGAGAGTCAGTGTTCGGCACGGAATAGAAGGGCCGAGATGGTCTGTTTCCGTGCTGTAATTGTGATATGGTTATATGGGCCAGTGGGACTAGGTGAGAGTCAGCGTTCGGCACGGACTAGAAGGGCCGAGATGGCCTGTTTCCGTGCTGTAATTGTGATACGGTTATATGGGCCAGTGGGACTTGGTGAGAGTAAGCGTTCGGTACGGACTAGAAGGGCCGAGACGACCTGTTTCCGTGCTGTAATTGTGATATGGTTATATGGGCCAGTGGGACTAGGTGAGAGTAAGCGTTCAGCACGGACTAGAAGGGCCGAGACGGCCTGTTTCCGTGTGTAATTGTGATATGGGTATATGGGCCAGTGGGACTAGGTGAGAGTAAGCGTTGGGCACGGACTAGAAGGGCCGAGACGGCCTGTTTCCGGGCTGTAATTGTGATATGGTTATATGGGCCAGTGGGACTAGGTGAGAGTAAGCGTTCGGCACGGACTAGAGGGGCCGAGATGGCCTGTATCCGTGTGTAATTGTGATATGGTTATATGGGCCAGTGGGACTAGGTGAGAGAAAGCGTTCTGCACGGACTAGAAGGGCCGAGATGGCCTGTATCCGTGTGTAATTGTGATATGGTTATATGGGCCAGTGGGACTAGGTGAGAGAAAGCGTTCTGCACGGACTAGAAGGGCCGAGATGGCCTGTATCCGTGTGTAATTGTGATATGGTTATATGGGCCAGTGGGACTAGGTGAGAGTAAGCGTTCGGCACGGACTAGAAGGGCCGAGACGGCCTGTTTCCGTGTGTAATTGTGATATGGTTATATGGGCCAGTGGGACTAGGTGAGAGTAAGCGTTCGGCACGGACCAGAATGGCCGAGACGGCCTGTTTCTGTGCTGTAATTGTGATATGGTTATATGGGCCAGTGGGACTAGGTGAGAGTCAGCGTTCGGCACGGACTAGAAGGGCCGAGATGGCCTGTTTCCGTGCGGTAATTGTGATACGGTTATATGGGCCAGTGGGACTTGGTGAGAGTAAGCGTTCGGTACGGACTAGAAGGGCCGAGACGACCTGTTTCCGTGTGTAATTGTGATATGGTTATATGGGCCAGTGGGACTAGGTGAGAGTAAGCGTTCAGCACGGACTAGAAGGGCCGAGATGGCCTGTTTCCGTGAGTAATTGTGATATGGATATATGGGCCAGTGTGACTAGCTGAGAGTAAGTGTTAGGCATGAACTAGAAGGGCCGAGACGGCCTGTTTCCGTGTGTGATTGTGATATGATTATATGGACCAGTGGGACTAGGTGAGAGTAAGCGTTCGGTACGGACTAGAAGGGCCGAGATGGCCTGTCTCCATACTGTAATTGTTATATGGTTATATGGGCCAGTGGGACTAGGTGAGAGTAATCGTTTGGCACGGACTAGAGGGGCCGAGATGGCCTGTATCCGTGTGTAATTGTGATATGGTTATATGGGCCAGTGGGTCTAGGTGAGAGAAAGCGTTCGGCACGGACTAGAAGGGCCGAGATGGCCTGTTTCCGTGCTGTAATTGTGATATGGTTATATGGGCCAGTGGGACTAGGTGAGAGTCCGTGCTCGGCACGGAACAGAAGTGCCGAGATGGCCTGTTTCCGTGCTGTAGTTGTGATATGGTTATATGGGCCAGTGGGACTAGGTGAGAGGAAGCGTTCGGTACGGACTAGAAGGGCCGAGATGGCCTGTTTCCGTGCTGTAATTGTGATATGGTTATATGGGCCAGTGGGATTAGGTGAGAGTCAGTGCTCGGCACGGAACAGAAGGGCCGAGATGGCCTGTTTCCGTGCTGTAATTCTGATATGGTTATATGGGCCAGTGGGACTAGGTGAGAGTCAGCGTTCGGCATGGACTAGAAGGGCCGAGACGGCCTGTTTCCGTGTGTAATTGTGATATGGTTATATGGGCCAGTGGGACTAGGTGAGAGTAAGCGTTCGGCACGGACCAGAATGGCCGAGACGGCCTGTTTCCGTGTGTAATTGTGATATGGTTATATGGGCCAGTGGGACTAGGTGAGAGTAAGCGTTCGGCACGGACTAGAAGGGCCGAGATGGTCTGTTTCCGTGCTGTAATTGTGATATGGTTATATGGGCCAGTGGGACTAGGTGAGAGTAAGCGTTCGGCATGGACTAGAAAGGCCGAGACGGCCTGTTTCCTTGCTGTAATTGTGATATGGTTATATGGGCCAGTGGGACTAGGTGAGAGTAAGCGTTCGGCACGGACTAGGAGGGCCGAGACGGCCTGTTTCCGTGTGTAATTGTGATATGGTTATATGGGCCAGTGGGACTAGGTGAGAGTCAGCGTTCGGCACGGACTAGAAGGGCCGAGATGGCCTGTCTCCGTGCTGTAATTGTGATATGGTTATATGGGCCAGTGGGACTAGCTGAGTGTCAGCATTCGGCACGGACTAGAAGGGCCGAGATGGCCTGTTTCCGTGTGTAATTGTGATATGGTTATATGGGCCAGTGGGACTAGGCGAGAGTCAGCGTTCGGCACGGACTAGAAGGGCTGAGATGGCCTGTTTCCGTGTGTGATTGTGATATGGTTATATGGGCCAGTGGGACTAGGTGAGAGTAAGCGTTCGGCACGGACTAGAGGGGCCGAGATGGCCTGTTTCCATGTGTAATTGTGATATGGTTATATGGGCCAGTGGGACTAGGTGAGAGTCAGCGTTCGGCACGGACTAGAAGGGCCGAGATGGCCTGTTTCCGTGCTGTAATTGTGATATGGTTATATGGGCCAGTGGGACTAGGTGAGAGTCAGCGTTCGGCACGGACTAGAAGGGCCGAGATGGCCTGTTTCCGTGCTGTAATTGTGATATGGTTATATGGGCCAGTGGGACTAGGTGAGAGTAAGCGTTCGGCACGGACTAGAAGGGCCTAGATGGCCTGTTTCCGTGTGTAATTGTGATATGGTTATATGGGCCAGTGGGACTAGGTGAGAGTCAGCGTTCGGCACGGACTAGAGGGGCCGAGATGGCCTGTTTCTGGGCTGTAATTGTGATATGTTTATATGGGCCAGTGGGACTAGGTGAGAGTCAGTGTTCGGCACGGAATAGAAGGGCCGAGATGGTCTGTTTCCGTGCTGTAATTGTGATATGGTTATATGGGCCAGTGGGACTAGGTGAGAGTCAGCGTTCGGCACGGACTAGAAGGGCCGAGTTGGCCTGTTTCCGTGCTGTAATTGTGATACGGTTATATGGGCCAGTGGGACTTGGTGAGAGTAAGCGTTCGGTACGGACTAGAAGGGCCGAGATGGCCTGTTTCCGTGTGTAATTGTGATATGGTTATATGGGCCAGTGGGACTAGGTGAGAGTCAGCGTTCGGCACGGACTAGAAGGGCCGAGATGGCCTGTTTCCGTGCTGTAATTGTGATACGGTTATATGGGCCAGTGGGACTTGGTGAGAGTAAGCGTTCGGTACGGACTAGAAGGGCCGAGACGACCTGTTTCCGTGCTGTAATTGTGATATGGTTATATGGGCCAGTGGGACTAGGTGAGAGTAAGCGTTCAGCACGGACTAGAAGGGCCGAGATGGCCTGTTTCCGTGTGTAATTGTGATATGGTTATATGGGCCAGTGGGACTAGGTGAGAGTAAGTGTTCGGCACGGACTAGAAGGGCCGAGACGGCCTGTTTCCGTGTGTGATTGTGATATGATTATATGGACCAGTGGGACTAGGTGAGAGTAAGCGTTCGGCACGGACTAGAGGGGCCGAGATGGCCTGTATCCGTGTGTAATTGTGATATGGTTATATGGGCCAGTGGGACTAGGTGAGAGAAAGCGTTCTGCACGGACTAGAAGGGCCGAGATGGCCTGTATCCGTGTGTAATTGTGATATGGTTATATGGGCCAGTGGGACTAGGTGAGAGTAAGCGTTCGGCACAGTCTAGAAGGGCCGAGATCGCCTGTTTCCATGTGTAATTGTGATATGGTTATATGGGCCAGTGGGACTAGGTGAGAGTAAGCGTTCGGCACGGACTAGAAGGGCCGAGATGGCCTGTTTCCGTGCTGTAATTGTGATATGGTTATATGGGCCAGTGGGACTAGCTGAGAGTAAGCGTTCGGCACGGACTAGAAGGGTCTAGATGGCCTGTTTCCGTGTGTAATTGTGATATGGTTATATGGGCCAGTGGGACGAGGTGAGAGTCAGCGTTCGGCACGGACTAGAAGGGCCGAGATGGCCTGTTTCCGTGTGTGATTGTGATATGGTTATATGGGCCAGTGGGAATAGGTGAGAGTAAGCGTTCGGCACGGACTAGAGGGGCCGAGATGGCCAGTTTCCATGTGTAATTGTGATATGGTTATATGGGCCAGTGGGACTAGGTGAGAGTCAGCGTTCGGTACGGACTAGAGGGGCCGAGATGGCCTGTTTCTGGGCTGTAATTGTGATATGGTTATATGGGCCAGTGGGACTAGGTGAGAGTCAGTGTTCGGCACGGAATAGAAGGGCCGAGATGGTCTGTTTCCGTGCTGTAATTGTGATATGGTTATATGGGCCAGTGGGACTAGGTGAGAGTCAGCGTTCGGCACGGACTAGAAGGGCCGAGATGGCCTGTTTCCGTGTGTAATTGTGATATGGTTATATTGGCCAGTGAGACTAGGTGAGAGTAAGTGTTCGGCACGGACTAGAAGGGCCGAGATGGCCTGTTTCCGTGTGTAATTGTGATATGGTTATATTGGCCAGTGGGACTAGGTGAGAGTAAGCGTTCGGCACGGACTAGAAGGGCCGAGACGGCCTGTTTCCGTGTGTAATTGTGATATGGTTATATGGGCCAGAGGGACTAGGTGAGAGTCAGCGTTCGGCACGGACTAGAAGTGCCGAGTCGGCCTGTTTCCGTGTGTAATTGTGATATGGTTATATGGGCCAGTGGGACTAGGTGAGAGTCAGCGTTCGGCACGGACTTGAAGGGCCGAGATGGCCTGTTTCCGTGCTGTAATTGTGATATGGTTATATGGGCCAGTGGGACTAGCTGAGAGTAAGCGTTCGGCACGGATTAGAAGGGCCTAGATGGCCTATTTCCGTGTGTAATTGTGATATGGTTATATTGGCCAGTGGGACTAGGTGAGAGTCAGCGTTCGGCACGGACTAGAAGGGCCGAGATGGCCTGTTTCCGTGTGTGATTGTGATATGGTTATATGGACCAGTGGGACTAGGTGAGAGTAAGCGTTCGGCACGGACTAGAGGGGCCGAGATGGCCTGTTTCCGTGCTGTAATTGTGATATGGTTATATGGGGCAGTGGGACTAGGTGAGAGTCAGCGTTCGGCACGGACTGGAAAGGCCGAGATGGCCTGTTTCCATGTGTAATTCTGATATGGTTATATGGGCCAGTGGGACTAGGTGAGAGTCAGCGTTCGGCACGGACTAGAGGGGACGGGATGGCCTGTATCCGTGTGTAATTGTGATATGGTTATATGGGCCAGTGGGTCTAGGTGAGAGAAAGCGTTCGGCACGGACTAGAAGGGCCGAGACGGCCTGTTTCCGTGTGTGATTGTGATATGATTATATGGACCAGTGGGACTAGGTGAGAGTAAGCGTTTGGCACGGACTAGAGGGGCCGAGATGGCCTGTATCCGTGTGTAATTGTGATATGGTTATATGGGCCAGTGGGTCTAGGTGAGAGAAAGCGTTCGGCACGGACTAGAAGGGCCGAGATGGCCTGTTTCCGTGCTGTAATTGTGATATGGTTATATGGGCCAGTGGGACTAGGTGAGAGTCAGTGCTCGGCACGGAACAGAAGGGCCGAGATGGCCTGTTTCCGTGCTGTAGTTGTGATATGGTTATATGGGCCAGTGGGACATGGTGAGAGTAAGCGTTCGGTACGGACTAGAAGGGCCGAGATGGACTGTTTCCGTGCTGTAATTGTGATATGGTTATATGGGCCAGTGGGACTAGGTGAGAGTCAGTGCTCGGCACGGAACAGAAGGGCCGAGATGGCCTGTTTCCGTGCTGTAATTCTGATATGGTTATATGGGCCAGTGGGACTAGGTGAGAGTCAGCGTTCGGCACGGACTAGAAGGGCCGAGACGGCCTGTTTCCGTGTGTAATTGTGATATGGTTATATGGGCCAGTGGGACTAGGTGAGAGTAAGCGTTCGGCACGGACCAGAATGGCCGAGACGGCCTGTTTCCGTGTGTAATTGTGATATGGTTATATGGGCCAGTGGGACTAGGTGAGAGCAAGCGTTCGGCACGGACTAGAAGGGCCGAGACGGCCTGTTTCCGTGTGTAATTGTGATATGGTTATATGGGCCAGTGGGACTAGGTGAGAGTCATCGTTCGGCACGAACTAGGAGGGCCGAGATGGCCTGTTTCCGTGCTGTAATTGTGATATGGTTATATGGGCCCGTGGGACTAGGTGAGAGTCAGCGTTCGGCACGGACTTGAAGGGCCGAGATGGTCTGTTTCCGTGTGTAATTGTGATATGGTTATATGGGCCAGTGGGACTAGGTGAGAGTCAGCGTTCGGCACGAACTAGAAGGGCCGAGACGGCCTGTTTCCGTGCTGTAATTGTGGTATGGTTATATGGGCCAGTGGGACTAGGTGAGAGTAAGCGTTCGGCACGGACTAGAAGGGCCGAGACGGCCTGTTTCCCTGTGTAATTGTGATATGGTTATCTGGGCCAGTGGGACATGGTGAGAGTAAGCATTCGTCACGGACTAGAAGGGCCGAGATGGCCTGTTTCCGTGTGTAATTGTGATATGGTTATATGGGCCAGTGGGACTAGGTGAGAGTAAGCGTTCGGCACGGACTAGAAGGGCCGAGACGGCCTGTTTCCGTGCTGTAATTGTGATATGGTTATATGGGCCAGTGGGACTAGGTGAGAGTAAGCGTTCGGCACGGACTAGAAGGGCCGAGACGGCCTGTTTCCGTGTGTAATTGTGATATGGTTATATGGGCCAGTGGGACTAGGTGAGAGTAAGCGTTCGGCACGGACTATAGGGGCCGAGATGGCCTGTTTCCATGTGTAATTGTGATATGGTTATATGGGCCAGTGGGACTAGGTGAGAGTCAGCGTTCGGCACGGACTAGAGGGGACGAGATGGCCTGTATCCGTGTGTAATTGTGATATGGTTATATGGGCCAGTGGGTCTAGGTGAGAGAAAGCGTTCGGCACGGACTAGAAGGGCCGAGACGGCCTGTTTCCGTGTGTGATTGTGATATGATTATATGGACCAGTGGGACTAGGTGAGAGTAAGCATTTGGCACGGACTAGAGGGGCCGAGATGGCCTGTATCCGTGTGTAATTGTGATATGGTTATATGGGCCAGTGGGTCTAGGTGAGAGAAAGCGTTCGGCACGGACTAGAAGGGCCGAGATGGCCTGTTTCCGTGCTGTAATTGTGATACGGTTATATGGGCCAGTGGGACTAGGTGAGAGTCAGTGCTCGGCACGGAACAGAAGGGCCGAGATGGCCTGTTTCCGTGCTGTAGTTGTGATATGGTTATATGGGCCAGTGGGACATGGTGAGAGTAAGCGTTCGGTACGGACTAGAAGGGCCGAGATGGCCTGTTTCCGTGCTGTAATTGTGATATGGTTATATGGGCCAGTGGGACTAGGTGAGAGTCAGTGCTCGGCACGGAACAGAAGGGCCGAGATGGCCTGTTTCCGTGCTGTAATTCTGATATGGTTATATGGGCCAGTGGGACTAGGTGAGAGTCAGCGTTCGGCACGGACTAGAAGGGCCGAGACGGCCTGTTTCCGTGTGTAATTGTGATATGGTTATATGGGCCAGTGGGACTAGGTGAGAGTAAGTGTTCGGCACGGACTAGAAGGGCCGAGACGGCCTGTTTCCGTGAGTAATTGTGATATGGTTATATGGGCCAGTGGGACTAGCTGAGAGTAAGTGTTAGGCATGAACTAGAAGGGCCGAGACGGCCTGTTTCCGTGTGTGATTGTGATATGATTATATGGACCAGTGGGACTAGGTGAGAGTAATCGTTTGGCACGGACTAGAGGGGCCGAGATGGCCTGTCTCCATACTGTAATTGTGATCTGGTTATATGGGCCAGTGGGACTAGGTGAGAGTAAGCGTTCGGCACGGACTAGAAGGGCCGAGACGGCCTGTTTCCGTGTGTAATTGTGATATGGTTATATGGGCCAGTGGGACTAGGTGAGAGTCATCGTTCGGCACGGACTAGGAGGGCCGAGATGGCCTGTTTCCGTGCTGTAATTGTGATATGGTTATATGGGCCAGTGGGACTAGGTGAGAGTCAGCGTTCGGCACGGACTAGAAGGGCCGAGATGGTCTGTTTCCGTGTGTAATTGTGATATGGTTATATGGGCCAGTGGGACTAGGTGAGAGTCAGCGTTCGGCACGGACTAGAAGGTCCGAGACGGCCTGTTTCCGTCCTGTAATTGTGATATGGTTATATGGGCCAGTGGGACTAGGTGAGAGTAAGCGTTCGGCACGGACTAGAAGGGCCGAGACGGCCTGTTTCCCTGTGTAATTGTGATATGGTTATCTGGGCCAGTGGGACATGGTGAGAGTAAGCATTCGTCACGGACTAGAAGGGCCGAGATGGCCTGTTTCCGTGTGTAATTGTGATATGGTTATATGGGCCAGTGGGACTAGGTGAGAGTAAGCGTTCGGCACGGACTAGAAGGGCCGAGACGGCCTGTTTCCGTGCTGTAATTGTGATATGGTTATATGGGCCAGTGGGACTAGGTGAGAGTAAGCGTTCGGCACGGACTAGAAGGGCCGAGATGGCCTGTTTCCGTGTGTAATTGTGATATGGTTATATGGGCCAGTGGGACTAGGTGAGAGTAAGCGTTCGGCACGGACTAGAAGGGCCGAGAGGCCTATTTCCGTGTGTAATTGTGATATGGTTATATGGGCCAGTGGGACTAGGTGAGAGTAAGCGTTCGGCACGGACTAGAAGGGCCGAGATGGCCTGTTTCCGTGTGTAATTGTGATATGGTTATATGGGCCAGTGGGACTAGGTGAGAGTAAGCGTTCGGCACGGACTGGAAGGGCCGAGACGGCCTGTTTCCGTGTGTAATTGTGATATCGTTATATGGGCCAGTGGGACTAGGTGAGAGTCAGCGTTCGGCACGGACTAGAAGGGCCGAGACGACCTGTTTCCATGCTGTAATTGTGATATGGTTATATGGGCCAGATGGGACTAGGTGAGTGCAAGTTTACAGGATGGGTTTGGTTAGGGTTAGTTTTACTGAGATTCAGTAATAATTCGTTAGCGTCAATACATTTCTTTACTTTTTTTCTCCACTGATTCAAAAAATTAGTGGGGGGAGATGGAATCTTTTAAAAACCGGCAGAGGGCAGCGAAACGAATCATCTCTCTACCTCCGACTCTCCCCAGTGCCTCCCCTCCGCCTACCCAGCCTCTCCCTCCCCGACAAACCTTGAAGTTCTCGAGGAAGCCTCGCTCTGCTCCGTCTCCCTTCTCCTCCAGCTCGGAGCCCAGCATGGCCCGCGTCCTCTCGTGCAGCTCCTGGCAAAGGTTCGACAAGATGGTGTTCCTGGTCCGCTCCTGGGCAAGCAGGGAGAGAGACGGGCTGAAGGGTCGGGGCCCGGAGAGGCAGGTACATTAACGACACTCGGACAGGGACACGGACAGGAAAGGTTTAGAGGGATACGGGTGGTCCGTCTGTGGAAGGAGCTGCCGGAGGGAGTGGTCGAGGCGGGTACATTAACGACACTCGGACAGGGACACGGAGAGGAAAGGTTCAGAGGGATACGGGTGGTCCGTCTGTGGAAGGAGCTGCCGGAGGAAGTGGTCGAGGCGGGTACATTAACAACACTCGGACAGGGACATGGATAGGAAAGGTACAGAGGGATACGGGTGGTCCGTCTGTGGAAGGAGCTGCCGGAGGAAGTGGTCGAGGCGGGTACATTAACGACACTCGGACAGGGACACGGAGAGGAAAGGTTCAGAGGGATACGGGTGGTCCATCTGTGGAAGGAGCTGCCGGAGGAAGTGGTCGAGGCGGGTACATTAACGACACTCAGACAGGGACATGGATACGAAATGTTTAGAGGGATACGGGTGGTCCGTCTGTGGAAGGAGCTGCCGGAGGAAGTGGTCGAGGCAGGTACATTAACGACACTCGGACAGGGACACGGATAGGAAAGGTTTAGAGTGATACGGGTGGTCCCTCTGTGGAAGGAGTTGCCGGAGGAAGTGGTCGAGGCGGGTACATTAACGACACTCGGACAGGGACACGGATAGGAAAGGTTTATAGGGATACGGGTGGTCCGTCTGTGGAAGGAGCTGCCGGAGGAAGTGGTCGAGGCAGGTACATTAACGCCACTCGGACAGGGACACGGATAGGAAAGGTTTAGTGGGATACGGGTGGTCCGTCTGTGGAAGGAGCTGCCAGAGGAAGTGGTCGAGGCGGGTACATTAACGACACTCGGACAGGGACACGGATAGGAAAGGTTTAGAGGGATACGGGTGGTCCGTCTGTGGAAGGAGCTGCCGGAGGAAGTGGTCGAGGCGGGTACATTAACGACACTCGGACGGACACGGATAGGAAAGGTTCAGAGGGATACGGGTGGTCCCTCTGTGGAAGGAGCTGCCGGAGGAAGTGGTCGAGGCGGGTACGTTAACGACACTCGGACAGGGACACGGATAGGAAAGGTTTAGAGGGATACGGGTGGTCCGTCTGTGGAAGGAGCTGCCAGAGGAAGTGGTCGAGGCGGGTACATTAACGACACTCGGACAGGGACACGGATAGGAAAGGTTTAGAGGGATACGGGTGGTCCGTCTGTGGAAGGAGCTGCCGGAGGAAGTGGTCGAGGCGGGTACATTAACGACACTCGGACGGACACGGATAGGAAAGGTTCAGAGGGATACGGGTGGTCCCTCTGTGGAAGGAGCTGCCGGAGGAAGTGGTCGAGGCGGGTACGTTAACGACACTCGGACAGGGACACGGATAGGAAAGGTTCAGAGGGATACGGGTGGTCCGTCTGTGGAAGGAGCTGCCGGAGGAAGTGGTCGAGGCGGGTACGTTAACGACACTCGGACAGGGACACGGACAGGAAAGGTTCAGAGGGATACGGGTGGTCCGTCTGTGGAAGGAGCTGCCGGAGGAAGTGGTCGAGGCGGGTACATTAACGACACTCGGACAGGGACACGGATAGGAAAGGTTCAGAGGGATACGGGTGGTCCGTCTGTGGAAGGAGCTGCCGGAGGAAGTGGTCGAGGCGGGTACATTAACGACACTCGGACAGGGACGCGGATAGGAAAGGTTCAGAGGGATACGGGTGGTCCGTCTGTGGAAGGAGCTGCCGGAGGAAGTGGTCGAGGCGGGTACACTAACGACACTCGGACAGGGACACGGATAGGAAAGGTTTAGAGGGATACGGGTGGTCCGTCTGTGGAAGGAGCTGCCGGAGGAAGTGGTCGAGGCGGGTACATTAACGACACTCGGACAGGGACACGGATAGGAAAGGTTTAGAGGGATACGGGTGGTCCGTCTGTGGAAGGAGCTGCCGGAGGAAGTGGTCGAGGCGGGTACATTAACAACACTCGGACAGGGACATGGATAGGAAAGGTTTAGAGGGATACGGGTGGTCCGTCTGTGGAAGGAGCTGCCGGAGGAAGTGGTCGAGGCGGGTACATTAACGACACTCGGACAGGGACACGGATAGGAAAGGTTTAGAGTGATACGGGTGGTCCCTCTGTGGAAGGAGTTGCCGGAGGAAGTGGTCGAGGCGGGTACATTAACGACACTCGGACAGGGACACGGATAGGAAAGGTTTATAGGGATACGGGTGGTCCGTCTGTGGAAGGAGCTGCCGGAGGAAGTGGTCGAGGCAGGTACATTAACGACATTCAGACAGGGACACGAGTAGGAAAGGTTTAGAGGGATACGGGTGGTCCGTCTGTGGAAGGAGCTGCCGGAGGAAGTGGTCGAGGCAGGTACATTAACGCCACTCGGACAGGGACACGGATAGGAAAGGTTTAGTGGGATACGGGTGGTCCGTCTGTGGAAGGAGCTGCCAGAGGAAGTGGTCGAGGCGGGTACATTAACGACACTCGGACAGGGACACGGATAGGAAAGGTTTAGAGGGATACGGGTGGTCCGTCTGTGGAAGGAGCTGCCGGAGGAAGTGGTCGAGGCGGGTACATTAACGACACTCGGACGGACACGGATAGGAAAGGTTCAGAGGGATACGGGTGGTCCCTCTGTGGAAGGAGCTGCCGGAGGAAGTGGTGGAGGCGGGTACGTTAACGACACTCGGACAGGGACACGGATAGGAAAGGTTCAGAGGGATACGGGTGGTCCGTCTGTGGAAGGAGCTGCCGGAGGAAGTGGTCGAGGCGGGTACGTTAACGACACTCGGACAGGGACACGGACAGGAAAGGTTTAGAGGGATACGGGTGGTCCGTCTGTGGAAGGAGCTGCCGGAGGAAGTGGTCGAGGCGGGTACATTAACGACACTCGGACAGGGACGCGGATAGGAAAGGTTCAGAGGGGTACGGGTGGTCTGTCTGAGGAAAGAGCTGCCGGAGGAAGTGGTCGAGGCGGGTACATTAACGACACTCGGACAGGGACATGGATAGGAAAGGTTCAGAGGGATACGGGTGGTCCGTCTGAGGAAGGAGCTGCCGGAGGAAGTGGTCGAGGCGGGTACATTAACGACACTCGGACAGGGACACGGATAGGAAAGGTTTAGAGGGATACGGGTGGTCCGTCTGTGGAAGGAGCTGCCGGAGGAAGTGGTCGAGGCGGGTACATTAACGACACTCGGACAGGGACACGGAGAGGAAAGGTTCAGAGGGATACGGGTGGTCCATCTGTGGAAGGAGCTGCCGGAGGAAGTGGTCGAGGCGGGTACATTAACGACACTCAGACAGGGACATGGATACGAAATGTTTAGAGGGATACGGGTGGTCCGTCTGTGGAAGGAGCTGCCGGAGGAAGTGGTCGAGGCAGGTACATTAACGACACTCGGACAGGGACACGGATAGGAAAGGTTTAGAGTGATACGGGTGGTCCCTCTGTGGAAGGAGTTGCCGGAGGAAGTGGTCGAGGCGGGTACATTAACGACACTCGGACAGGGACACGGATAGGAAAGGTTTATAGGGATACGGGTGGTCCGTCTGTGGAAGGAGCTGCCGGAGGAAGTGGTCGAGGCAGGTACATTAACGACATTCAGACAGGGACACGAGTAGGAAAGGTTTAGAGGGATACGGGTGGTCCGTCTGTGGAAGGAGCTGCCGGAGGAAGTGGTCGAGGCAGGTACATTAACGCCACTCGGACAGGGACACGGATAGGAAAGGTTTAGTGGGATACGGGTGGTCCGTCTGTGGAAGGAGCTGCCAGAGGAAGTGGTCGAGGCGGGTACATTAACGACACTCGGACAGGGACACGGATAGGAAAGGTTTAGAGTGATACGGGTGGTCCGTCTGTGGAAGGAGCTGCCGGAGGAAGTGGTCGAGGCGGGTACATTAACGACACTCGGACGGACACGGATAGGAAAGGTTCAGAGGGATACGGGTGGTCCCTCTGTGGAAGGAGCTGCCGGAGGAAGTGGTCGAGGCGGGTACGTTAACGACACTCGGACAGGGACACGGATAGGAAAGGTTTAGAGGGATACGGGTGGTCCGTCTGTGGAAGGAGCTGCCAGAGGAAGTGGTCGAGGCGGGTACATTAACGACACTCGGACAGGGACACGGATAGGAAAGGTTTAGAGGGATACGGGTGGTCCGTCTGTGGAAGGAGCTGCCGGAGGAAGTGGTCGAGGCGGGTTCATTAACGACACTCGGACGGACACGGATATGAAAGGTTCAGAGGGATACGGGTGGTCCCTCTGTGGAAGGAGCTGCCGGAGGAAGTGGTCGAGGCGGGTACGTTAACGACACTCGGACAGGGACACGGATAGGAAAGGTTCAGAGGGATACGGGTGGTCCGTCTGTGGAAGGAGCTGCCGGAGGAAGTGGTCGAGGCGGGTACGTTAACGACACTCGGACAGGGACACGGACAGGAAAGGTTCAGAGGGATACGGGTGGTCCGTCTGTGGAAGGAGCTGCCGGAGGAAGTGGTCGAGGCGGGTACATTAACGACACTCGGACAGGGACACGGATAGGAAAGGTTCAGAGGGATACGGGTGGTCCGTCTGTGGAAGGAGCTGCCGGAGGAAGTGGTCGAGGCGGGTACATTAACGACACTCGGACAGGGACGCGGATAGGAAAGGTTCAGAGGGATACGGGTGGTCCGTCTGTGGAAGGAGCTGCCGGAGGAAGTGGTCGAGGCGGGTACATTAACGACACTCGGACAGGGACACGGATAGGAAAGGTTTAGAGGGATACGGGTGGTCCGTCTGTGGAAGGAGCTGCCGGAGGAAGTGGTCGAGGCGGGTACATTAACGACACTCGGACAGGGACACGGATAGGAAAGGTTTAGAGGGATACGGGTGGTCCGTCTGTGGAAGGAGCTGCCGGAGGAAGTGGTCGAGGCGGGTACATTAACAACACTCGGACAGGGACATGGATAGGAAAGGTTTAGAGGGATACGGGTGGTCCGTCTGTGGAAGGAGCTGCCGGAGGAAGTGGTCGAGGCGGGTACATTAACGACACTCGGACAGGGACACGGATAGGAAAGGTTTAGAGTGATACGGGTGGTCCCTCTGTGGAAGGAGTTGCCGGAGGAAGTGGTCGAGGCGGGTACATTAACGACACTCGGACAGGGACACGGATAGGAAAGGTTTATAGGGATACGGGTGGTCCGTCTGTGGAAGGAGCTGCCGGAGGAAGTGGTCGAGGCAGGTACATTAACGACATTCAGACAGGGACACGAGTAGGAAAGGTTTAGAGGGATACGGGTGGTCCGTCTGTGGAAGGAGCTGCCGGAGGAAGTGGTCGAGGCAGGTACATTAACGCCACTCGGACAGGGACACGGATAGGAAAGGTTTAGTGGGATACGGGTGGTCCGTCTGTGGAAGGAGCTGCCAGAGGAAGTGGTCGAGGCGGGTACATTAACGACACTCGGACAGGGACACGGATAGGAAAGGTTTAGAGGGATACGGGTGGTCCGTCTGTGGAAGGAGCTGCCGGAGGAAGTGGTCGAGGCGGGTACATTAACGACACTCGGACGGACACGGTTAGGAAAGGTTCAGAGGGATACGGGTGGTCCCTCTGTGGAAGGAGCTGCCGGAGGAAGTGGTCGAGGCGGGTACGTTAACGACACTCGGACAGGGACACGGACAGGAAAGGTTCAGAGGGGTACGGGTGGTCTGTCTGAGGAAAGAGCTGCCGGAGGAAGTGGTCGAGGCGGGTACATTAACGACACTCGGACAGGGACATGGATAGGAAAGGTTCAGAGGGATACGGGTGGTCCGTCTGAGGAAGGAGCTGCCGGAGGAAGTGGTCGAGGCGGGTACATTAACGACACTCGGACAGGGACACGGATAGGAAAGGTTTAGAGGGATACGGGTGGTCCGTCTGTGGAAGGAGCTGCCGGAGGAAGTGGTCGAGGCGGGTACATTAACGACACTCGGACAGGGACACGGATAGGAAAGGTTTAGAGGGATACGGGTGGTCCGTCTGTGGAAGGAGCTGCCGGAGGAAGTGGTCGAGGCGGGTACATTAACAACACTCGGACAGGGACATGGATAGGAAAGGTTTAGAGGGATACGGGTGGTCCGTCTGTGGAAGGAGCTGCCAGAGGAAGTGGTCGAGGCGGGTACATTAACGACACTCGGACAGGGACACGGATAGGAAAGGTTCAGAGGGATACGGGTGGTCCGTCTGTGGAAGGAGCTGCCGGAGGAAGTGGTCGGGGCGGGTACATTAACGACACTCGGACAGGGACACGGATAGGAAAGGTTTAGAGGGATACGGGTGGTCCGTCTGAGGAAGGAGCTGCCGGAGGAAGTGGTCGAGGCGGGTACATTAACGACATTCGGACAGGGACACGGATAGGAAAGGTTCAGAGGGGTACGGGTGGTCCGTCTGTGGAAGGAGCTGCCGGAGGAAGTGGTCGAGGCGGGTACATTAACGACATTCGGACAGGGACACGGATAGGAAAGGTTCAGAGGGGTACGGGTGGTCCGTCTGTGGAAGGAGCTGCCGGAGGAAGTGGTCGAGGCAGGTACATTAACGACACTCGGACAGGGACACGGATAGGAAAGGTACAGAGGGATACGGGTGGTCCGTCTGTGGAAGGAGCTGCCGGAGGAAGTGGACGAGGCAGGTACATTAACGACACTCGGACAGGGACACGGATAGGAAAGGTTCAGAGGGATACGGGTGGTCCGTCAGTGGAAGGAGCTGCCGGAGGAAGTGGTCGAGGCGGGTACATTAATGACACTCGGACAGGGACACGGATAGGAAAGGTTTAGAGGGATACAGTATAAATGCGGGCGTAGAGGACCGGGTCGGGTGGGTGCGTGGGTCAGCAGTGAGCTGACGGGCCGAACGGCTGCAGGCATCCTACCTCGAGCACTGAGAATCTCTCTGATCGGTAACTACTGTACTCCGCATTGATGAGTTTCGTCAACAGAAATTCACGGAACTCTGGTCCCTGAGTGAGTGAGGAGGTAGAGGGAGAGGCAGAGATAGGGAGAGGGGAGAGGGTGAAGGAGGGAGGGAGGGAGAGGGAGAGCGAGAGGGGAGAGGGTGAGGGAGGGAGGGAGAGGGCGAGGGAGAGCGAGAGAGGAGAAAGTGAGTTAGTGAGGAGGGAGAGGGAGAGGAGAGGGTGAGGGAGGGAGGGAGAGGGTGAGGGAGGGAGAGCGAGAGGGTGAGGAAGAGGGGAGAGGTGTTGCAGGGGTACAGGGGCACGTTTCCCTGAGAGTGGAGTCACGGGTAGATGGAGACCCTGGGGAGTGTTGTGGGACAGAGGTACCCTGTGTACAGGGACACAGTTCTCTGAAAGTGGAGTCACGGGTAGACGGGGACCCTGGGGAGTGTTGTGAGACAGAGGGATTCAGGGGTACAGGGACACGGTTCCCTGAAAGTGGAGTCACGGGTCGACGGGGAACCTGGGGAGGGTTGTGCGACTGAGGGACCCAGGGGTACAGGGACACGATTCCCTGAGAGTGGAGTCACAGGTAGACGGGGACCCTGGGGTGTGTTGTGGGACAGAGGGACCCAGGGTTACAGGGACACGGTTCTCTGAAAGCGGAATCACGGGTAGACGGGGACCCTGGGGAGTGTTGTAGGACAGAGGGACCCAGGGGTACAGGGACACGGTTCCCTGAGAGTGGTCACGGGTAGACGGAGACCCTGGGGAGTGTTGTGGGACAGAGGGACCCAGGGGTACAGGGACACGGTTCCCTGAAAGTGGAGTCACGGGTAGACGGGGACCCTGGGGAGTGTTGTGGGACAGAGGGACCCAGGGGTACAGGGACACGGTTCACTGAGAGTGGAGTCACGGGTAGACGGGGAACCTGGGGAGTATTTTAAAACAAAGGGACCCAGGGGTACCGGGACACGGTTCCCTGCAAGTGGAGTCACGGGTAGACGGGGAACCTGGAGACAATGTACCTCAGGGAAGATGGCTGGATTGGGGACCGCGGGTCCGAACCAGGGAACGCCATCACGGGCAGTGACCGAGACCTGGGAGAGAGGGACAGAGAGACACCGGTCAGTGTACAGATGTCCCCCTGAGAGAGAGGGACCGAGAGACACCGGTCTGTGTACAGATCTCCCCCTGAGAGAGAGGGACCGAGAGACACCGATCAGTGTACAGATCTCCCCCTGAGAGAGAGGGACTGTGAGACACCGGTCAGTGTATAGATCTCCCCCTGAGAGAGAGGGACCGAGAGACACCGGTCAGTGTACAGATCTCCCCCGGAGAGAGAGGGACAGAGAGACACCGGTCAGTGTACAGATCTCCCCCTGAGAGAGAGGGTCTGAGAGACACCGGTCAGTGTACAGATCTCCCCCTGAGAGAGAGGGAACGAGAGAGACCGGTCAGTGTACAGATCTCCCCTGAGAGAGAGGGACTGAGAGACACCGGTCAGTGTACAGATCTCCCCCTGAGAGAGAGGGACTGAGAAACACTGGTCAGTGTATAGATCTCCCCCTGAGAGAGAGGGACTGAGAGACACCGGTCAGTGTAACAGATCTCCCCTGAGAGAGAGGGACTGAGAGCCACCGGTCAGTGTACAGATCTCCCCTGAGAGAGAGGGACTGAGAGACACCGGTCAGTGTACAGATCTCCCCCGGAGAGAGAGGGACCGAGAGACACCGGTCAGTGTACAGATCTCCCCCTGAGAGACACCGGTCAGTGTACAGATCTCCCCCTGAGAGAGAGGGACTGAGAGACACCGGTCAGTGTACAGATCTCCCCCTGAGAGAGAGGGACCGAGAGACACGGGTCAGTGTACAGATCTCCCCCCGAGAGAGAGGGACTGAGAGACACCGGTCAGTGTACAGATCTCCCACCGAGAGAGAGGGATCGAGAGACACCGGTCAGTGTACAGATCTCCCCCTGAGAGAGTGGGACCGAGAGACACTGGTCAGTGTACAGATCTCCCCCTGAGAGAGAGGGACTGAGAGACACCGGTCAGTGTGCAGATCTCCCCCTGAGAGAGAGGGACCGAGCGACTCCGGTCAGTGTATAGATCTCCCCCCGAGAGAGAGGGACAGAGAGACACCGGTCAGTGTACAGATCTCCCCCTGAGAGAGAGGGGACCGAGAGACACCGGTCAGCGTACAGATCTCCCCCTGAGAGAGAGGGACTGAGAGACACCGGTCAGTGTACAGATCTCCCCCTGAGAGAGAGGGATCGAGAGACACCGGTCAGTGTACAGATCTCCCCTGAGAGAGAGGGACTGAGAGACACCGGTCAGTGTACAGATCTCCCCCTGAGATAGAGGGACAGAGAGACACCGGTCAGTGTACAGATCTCCCCCCGAGAGAGAGGGACTGAGAGACACCGGTCAGTGTACAGATCTCCCCCTGAGAGAGAGGGACTGAGAGACACCGGTCAGTGTACAGATCTCCCCCTGAGAGAGAGGGACCGAGCGACTCCGGTCAGTGTACAGATCTCCCCCTGAGAGAGAGGGACCGAGAGACACCGGTCAGTGTACAGATCTCCCCTGAGAGAGAGGGACAGAGAGACACCGGTCAGTGTACAGATCTCCCCTGAGAGAGAGGGACAGAGAGACACCGGTCAGTGTACAGATCTCCCCGTGAGAGAGAGTGACAGAGAGACACCGGTCAGTGTACAGATCTCCCCCGGAGAGAGGGACTGAGAGACACCTGTCAGTGTACAGATCTCCCCCTGAGAGAGAGGGACCGAGAGACCCCGGTCAGTGTACAGATCTCCCCCTGAGAGAGAGGGACTGAGAGACAACGGTCAG
>NW_026779907.1:0-64016 GCF_030144855.1 Hypanus sabinus
GGTGAAGACAATAAAATGGTGGATTGATTGTCTGGAGGTTAAGTTTAAGAATGAGATAGAAACTAGTATTTTTATATGCTTCTCTAGTCTGCTGCATGTTAATCAGATACGTATTGCGTTATATTCTGTACTCTACTGTTAGACAAAAATTTTGCTCCTTGATCAAAATTTTTCCCCAACAGTAAGGAGGTGTGACGAGAATCTAAGGATTATTCAATATGAAATGTGCCTTTAAGAGAGAGAGAGAGAGAGAGAGAGAGAGAGAGAGAGAGAGAGAGAGAGAGAGAGAGAGAGAGAGAGAGAGAGAGAGAGAGAGAGAGAGAGAGAGAGCACCGAACAGCTCGTGAGTCTCCATGGTTACGGAAGGGCGGGGATATATAATGGGCAGCTGGCGTTCAGCATGTTTGAGATATAAACAAGGTCAGCTGGCTTTTCACACAGACACACAGACACATGGAAGACAAGGACAGAAATACAGAAGAAATAGACACTGGTTGAGCTTTGGCTGTCCACTAAAGTATGGGTTTTGCTCGCAGTGTGGAAAAGGGGTGACGGGTGGAATGCTCTCCGTGTGTTTAACCCTGGACTGTGTTGATAGCTTTACCGCGTGGAAACGGTGCCCTTTTGTGTGATCACAGTCGGTGACCTTAACAGGACTTCGGAGGACAACGGAAAGTTCGACGGCATCGGCTTACTGGAAAACAAATCACCTCTCGCTCTCTCTCCTCAGTTCTACTCAACTTAACTTCAAGAACTGAACAGACGTCATTCCTATACCATCGTTAGAATGTATCATTTACAACCTAAACCTGAAGATTTTGGGGTTTTATATTTACACACTTGTGTATGCATAAACTCTACTAACCTGTTCGGTTTATCTGGTTTTATATTACTATATTACATAGAACATAGAATAGTACAACACATTACAAGCCCTTCGGCCCACAATGTTGTGCCGACCCTCAAACCCTGCCTCCCATGTAACACCCCCACCCACATTAAGTTCCTCCATATAACTGTCTAGTAGTCTCTTAAACTTCGGTAGTGTATCTGCCTCCACCACTGACTCAGGCAGTGCATTCCACGCACCAACCTCTCTCTGAGTAAAAAAACTTTCCCCTAATATCACACTTGAACTTCCCTCCCCTTACCTAAAAGCCATGTCCTCTTGTACTGAGCAGTGGTGCCCTGGGGAAGAGGTGCTGGCTGCCCACTCCATCTATTCCTCTTAATATCTTGTACACCTTTATCATGTCTCCACTCATCCTCCTTCTCTCCAAAGAGTGAAGCCCTAGCTCCCTTAATCTCCCTTAATTACGTAGATAGTAATAAATAGTATTTCTTGTTACAATATCAGGTGTGTTCCATTTCTGCTGGTTCTTTTAACCCGTTATGGGGCACGTAACAAAGCCATTGCAACCCCTACATCACACCGCATATCTGTAAAACCCGTCAATCCCTACAGCACTCGGGATCTCTGCAAACCCTCCATCACCCACCCATTCAGACGACCGCAGACCCGAGAAAGATACAGTCGTGTCAGACTGAATGGCTCATAAAACTCTGTTGGCCAGTAGAAACTACAGACTGATCAAGGACTGGGGAAGCAAGTAAACCAGTTTTCTCCGCCCCCCCCCCCCATTTTGTAGACTATGAACTTATTCTTGCATTGGGATATTACAGGAGTAATGAGGTCCAATTTGGACTATTGTGTGCGGTTGGGCTCAACTACCTACAGGAATGATGTAAATAAGTTTGAAAGAATACAGAAAAATATAACACTGTTATTACCTGGACTGGTTATATTGAATTGAAGGAAAGATTGCATATGTTATCACTTCATTCCCGAGCGAGTAGAAGACTGAGAGGAGATTTAATAGAGGTATACATTATGATGTGTATAGAGAGTGTAAATGCAATGAGGCTTTTTCCACTAATGACAGCTGAGAATGCATCTGGAGATCATGGGTGAAGGGTGAAATGTGAAATGTTTAAGGGAAACATGTGGGGAAACTTCTTCACCCAGAGGGTCGACAGAGTGCAGACAGTGCTACCAACGCAAATGGTGATTGAGATTCCGATGTCAACGGATAAGAGGTGATTGGATAAGTACATGGGTGAGAGGGAGATGGATGGACATGTCCGGGTACAGTTCGATGGGAGTAGGCAGTGAAAAAAAATCCGCACTGGCCTGACGGGCTGAAGACCCTGTTTCTGTGCTCTGGTTTCCTGTGGCTGTCTGACGGTATGTCTGGGTTAGAACGTTAGTGTCTCACAGCACCGACCAATCTAGAAAGTCGGTGATACTGTTCGATTCCTCTGTCCTTGCACACAATGAAGCATGGAGACTGAATGAAATGGGTGGTTACGTCATGAGAAGATGGAAACGCCGATGTGAGAGGATGATGGGTGTGTCACACTGCAGGTAAGGCGGTAAACACAGTAGTTCCGGTGGGTGTGACAGTGGGCCCAGTATAGTGAACAGATCTGTTGCTTCATCGGTTGTAATGGGGATCATTCGCCCCGATACTGTACAACAATGGGTTCAGTTAATCCGAATCCTATCCTTGGTCAGAAACTGTAGGTCAGAAATACTGAAAGTCGTTGGAGGTTTGGTGTTGTGGGGACGTCATGTTTTAATAGTGTTGAACTCGTGGACAATACGGTACCTTTTCTGTCTCTTTCTCTTAGAGTCGAAAGCGTTTATTAAGTGTTGTATGATTCTAATAACAATTATTTGTTAACCATTGAACAAATAAGAGCATGTCATTTCCTGCAATATATTGAAAATATTAATGCATTGCTGTTTTAAAATATAGCACGATGTTTGGACATAGGTGAGTTCAAATGCAAGAGAAAGAGAAAGATTACGGTCATGAATGGCTTTATGTGAGTTGTGTGTTTTTTTAGATTGTGATGGAGGGGGGATTAATAAATAAATACTTTTCTTCTCTATGCACGTGATAAAAATTTGTGTCACCTTGCGAGAAGTGATTTGCAGGAACTGGTGTGAATTTGAAGGCTGCATATCATTCCGAAATTCTATGAACTGCTGGCCTCAGGTCTCCAAATCTCACTCTCCCAAGTTCGGTAGAATACGTGCTGAAGCGTTTTGATTTGGAAATTGTTTATTCTGTACTCTCCGATTGCCTGCTATGGTGTTGAAGGAAGACAATTGTGAGTCCGGTATTTGCTTTGTTCGCTGTGTTTTTAGTTTGGGTCGTTTTGTATATTTTATTTATTATTAATTTCAGAGGGAGACACGGATTTCACAATGGCTATGTGGACTCAGGGTTAATTGATTCGATGTTTGATTGTTTCTACACCCGATACCATAAAACCACGATTCAGAGGTATTGGGATAAATTGTCATTCTGGAAGACTGCTTATTTTAATGAGCACCGGAAGCTGCTCTGAACACTTTTAAGTGCTGGTTATAAGTTGTAGGTCTCCACTGGAAAGAATTGTTTTGAGGTCTTTGTAGCATATGCCCTGTAATATGCAAATTGCAGGTCAGTTTAGATAATGTGGCGTTGTAGTCAATAGCTCAGCGATTTGCTTACGTCATCAGCCTAATTCCATAAATCATCCAGTTGCTGCTGTGTGGTCAGATTAAATCGACTATTTCTTGGAGAACTATAACTGTAGAGTCCAATTGTTGTAAAATGTTTTAAAATTTCACGACTTTTGGAATCTGCAGTTACCCTCCTAGTTACCCTCCTAGCGGGACGCGGCTGCCCGCTGTCTTCCAGCCAGTATTCACGCTATCTACTGCATCATCTGCCTTCTGTTCGGAAGCCAATTCTGAATAAACACTGTATTACCTAGATCCCATGGCCCTGACTATCGGAATTAATACACCGACTATTCAGATTCCTCTGTTTCTTTAATTTCACTTTTACAAATAATTCAATCTGGCTCATATAGGACAGCATACCTCTCAAAGAGTCACACTGCCTCTCCGAAGCCAGACTACGTTTCTCCAAACACTCATAAATTCCATCTTCAATTATCCTCTACAACAGTTTACCCAGTACTGATGAAAGACTCACAGCTCTGTACTTCCAACGAGTATCCCTATCATCTTGCTTCAACAGATGATTAACATTTTCCAACCTCAAATCTTCTAGTTCTACTTCCTTGACCAGGGAAAACACAAATATTCTGTCCAGAATCTCAGCAATGTATTCGTTTCCCTTCCTAATTCAGCTGGACTATATCCCTTCCGGCGCAGTGGAATTATCTATCATAATGTTTTTCAAGTTTCAAGCGCATCCTCTTTCTCAGTGTCGGCATGTTCCGGCATATCCGCCTTTTTATGCTGTGTTCACAATCATCAATTTATTTAGTGAGGAGCTTCACCGCCTCCTTGGACTCCAGACACAAGTTTTCCTCTTTTTCCTCTGATCTGCCCACACACTTCCCAGTCACTTCCTGTGTTTCACAGTGCAACTCGTCAAGGACTTCTCAAGTCCCCTTCTAACTCTTCTAAGTCCATTATTAAATTATCTCCTGTCTATATTGCGACCTTCCACAATCCTACCTGATCCTTTCTCTCTAAACCTTAAGTACAATTCTTCCTTCCTCTTGACGAGTTGTTACAACTTTATTGTCACCCAGGGTTACCTTATGCGATTATCATTGCCCTGCGACAATGAGACAAACACTTACTGAACCCCATGACAGTGCTCCCTAAACAATCTCCACATATTCTGCACAGTTCTGTTCACCGAATTATCGGAAAGATATCAGTAAATTAGAGACAGTACAGAGAAGATATACTAGAATTTTAGCTGGGTTTCAGCAACTTAGTTACAGGGAAAGATTGAACAAGTTAGGTTATTCGTTGGAGCGTAGACGTTTGAGGGGGGACTTTATAGAGGTATTTAAAATAATGAGGGAGATAGATCGGGTTGACGTGGATAGGCTTTTTTCCATTGACAGTAGGGGAGATTCAGAAACAAGGAGATGAGTTGAGAGTTCGGGGGCAAAAGTTTAAGGGAAACACTAGGGGGAATTTCTTTACTCAGGGAGTTGTAGCTGTGTGGAATGAGCTTCCAGTAGAAGTGGTAGAGGCAAGTTCAGTATTTTCATTTAAAATAAAATTGGATAGGTATATGGACAGCAAAGGAATGCAGTGTTATGGGCTGTGTAGGTAGGTGGGACTAGGTGAGTGTAAGCGTCGGCACAAATTAGAGGGGCCGAGATGGCCTGTTTCCGTGCTGTAACTGTTATATGGTTATATGGTTATATCCATCGCGTATTTCCCTGAGTGCATCATTTCCTATGTTCCTGTCAGGTAGCACCACACATCGCGGACCCCCAACTAAATACATTCCATGCTCCCTGGTCCTATAATTGTGCAAGGTAAATGTCGGGGAGTTCCGCCCTCGTTCTGAAATGCTGAACCGCGGAGAGATCTGTCACCTAACCCGTTTCTTTTTCCCAATATAAGATCGGGTATGAGCTTTTCTCTCGCCCGCCTTTCTTCTGATGGTGACATGAATCCATCCCAGACACAACTGAGAAATTATGCCATGACTACATATTTTACTCTGGGGAGGTGCCGAAGAATATTACGGAAGTTTCAGTTACCCATGTGAATAACATGGAAATCACCAAGTCCCGCTTCCCGATCGGTTCCTCACTGTTCCCGTTGAAGATTTTTTTGTCTGAGAGGCGGCTGGACAGAATACTACAAATGTGGTGATCACGTTTCTGTGTTCGTCTCCCAGTCTATTAACAAACAAACGCTCCACGTTGTCCTCCCTTTCTGCAGCTGCGATACTATCCCTGTTTTCCCATCGCACTCCCTTTAAACTCCGTACCCGACCCTGTCTATTTTGAAACATGTAAAACCCGAAAGGTCGTGCAGCCGTCCCTGCCCTTTGACAGTCGAGTGTCTGTGATCGTTTGGAACATATTTCAAATAGTGTAACAATCACGCCAGAAGCATTGAACGTTTGCATTGCTACGTACCTGAACTGTATGAAATAAACAATCTTCCGGCAATTCTGCAATTTTCCGATGGCCAGTAATATGATTGTTTGAATTAATGACATATTTGTCAAACCTGCTCATTGTAAAACGGCTTTATTTGAAAACTCAGGTAAATTGCCATTAGATAACGGTGTTATCTATACAGGTGGCCATTTAATGTAAACACATATTTCATTCCATTCCTCAGCTCTTCTCTGAATTTCCTCTGTGTCAGTGTATAGATACAAGTATTGGTGCACACGCTGAGCATTTGCAGCATGGACCCAATTTGCTGTAAGATGTACACCGGGGTACTCAAATATCTGTCCTCGTAAAAATAGTTTTGCACTTGCCATTTCAGGGAATGGGCTACATTGGGCATCCAAAATAATATGAAATTAGCTGATACAGAAAACAACAAAATCATCGATTTTCTGCGTTTTTCCACCTCGGCATCTTTCTGATTGTCACTGCTGTGCCGAAGCCTTCTGCGGACTCTATTTGCGACAACTATATGTCTTACGGTTAACCCGTTAAACACCAGGACTAAACCGATTGGTAACAATGGTGTTAAAATATTGATCAGTATTTGGTATCCTTTCCACACGGGTGAAGTAGCGTATTCATATGTGCCGGTGCACCGCCACGGCGTGTTGTCAATGATGACGTAAGGTTCAATGGCAAAGTAAAACGGGACACTTCTCCCGAAGCTCACTATAATAACGGTCACGATAACCACCGTTGCTGTTCTCTCGGTGCAGTATCGCTCCCGCAGCTTTTGGCAACATATTGCGATGAAACGATCACAGGTAAAACTGACCGTGAACCAAACAGAACAGTCCGTCGTTACCTGGACAAATACAAGTGTCAGAGCGCATACGGGAGTGATGAGCAGGGATCTGGAATAAAGGTAGATATTGTTGGTCTGTTCCACTAAACCAAAAACGATAATCACCATCAGATCTGCTGTTGCCATTCCAACCAGGTAACGGCTGATACATTTGGATAGTCCGCATTTTCCCCGAGATAGGATCAAAATCGCCATTAAATTAACTGCAACAAATTGGGAAAAAATGGAAAAATAATTTGAATAAATGTAGATATTCCACTAAAGCAACAACGACAACCACCATCAGATCCCTTGAGGCCATTCCAGCCAGGTAACGGTAAATTAACCTCACAATCGCCGGTAAATTAACCTAAGTAATTGTAAAGCAGAATAGATATATGGTCAACAGCAACTCTCTGAATACATCCATGGATATGGTCTGTTTGGAAGTGGAAAGCGGGAATCCAGTGTGTGCGGTCTCGGTCGCTGCACTCCGGCTGGAGGACAATGACGGATGTGAGTGTGAGTGGATTGGCGACCTTCCCACAGTTTAGAGCGAGGCATCCGAGTTCAAGGACTCACGGACCGGTGAATGGAAGATTGTAAACAAAACCATTCCCATTATTAGGGGAGAAACATTTGAAGGGATTGTTTGCAACGGTGAGAAAGTGGAATCAAAAGATACAAAGCACAATTTCTCATTTACACCTTGTATGAATAGACCTACGTGTCGAAAATAGACTGGACCATCATTTAAATAATCTGCCATGCTGTTATAAGGTCGAAGTGTCTGCACTGATAGAGACTCCGACCTAGAAAAGCAGAGACCAGCATCACTTCAGAAAGGCTGGCGAGGTGAAATTTTGAAACAATGTCAATATCGGCACGAACATAATTGACAAAAGAATAATCACTTCTATCAAAGTACGAAAATGAAACTAAATCAATCAGATGCCTGAATCCTCCATTCCGGAAACACGTTTCAGCATCTGTGCTCAGTAACAGTGCGGATCCCGCAGCAGAGTAACGACGGCACCAGAAATAAAGTAACCAGCTCCGGCATCTTACCGGGGACACCAACCGCTACAAGTGTGGGATAGAAAATGGCCGCGATGTAGTAAATCGTCGAATATCCCATATTCCGTCAGAAGCAGCGTTCAGTTGTACGGAGCGTTTCAGCTGCTCAGATGGACTGGGAATCGGTTTAGCAGACTTTTATTGAGGTGAAAGCAATTTCACTGAGGGAATTAGTCATCAGGAACATTAGTGACAACCAACTGCACAAACGCTTACGTTAAACTATTTTTATTCACTGTCCCCGTGTCCTTAATTTGACGTCTCAAGGGATATTGCAATCTATTTACTTCAGAACAAAATATGATGTGCTTTTTTTCCATGTTATTTTGCATGATACCTGGCTTCAGCTATTTAAATGAAGATATATTTTGTCATTGTTTATTTTAAATCAGGCAGTCAGGTTGAACTCTATTTATTTGGAACATTTGACGGAGCACAAAATATGATGTGCTTTTTTTCCATGTTATTTTCCATGATAACTGGCTTCAGCTATTGTAGTCTTTCCCATCCATTCGCTCTTTGAAAAAAAGTAGCTACTATAATCTGTGAACTATCTGCAGTTTCCCAGGCTTTTCTGTTATTTGCCACGAAGTTGTATTTTTTATTGCCTTTCTAGCGTCACTATGAGTATGGGCAGAACAGAGGATGTGTTCAAGCTCATCTTTCAATCACACTTCCTTCTGCTCCTGCAGTGAACCGCTTCGTGACGATTGTGGTTCTCGTACCGATGAGCGGGCCTCGGCTTATTGGAGAAAGTCTCATCACTCCGTTTCCATTGTGGAACTCGTACTAATGTGCGGTTCTCGGTTTATTGGAGAGAGTCTCATCACTCTGTTTCCATTGTGGAACTCGTACTAATCTGCGGCCCTCGGCTAACTCGATAAAGTATCACCTCCGCCTTCAAACTCATCTTTCCAACGTGAATCACTCCGTAACTTTCCGTGTTGAACACCTGTAACTTCTCAGCGCTGGTCTGCGTCCTGTCACTGTCCTGTTGTAATCGGTACTATCCATAATTCCGCCATCCTCCACATATTCGCAAATACAATAAATCACCCTTCGTCCTCCTCATCCAACTCGTTCATAAAATCCGAGGTTCTCAACTGATTTCTGCAGCACACCGTTGGTCACCGAATTCCAGGGAGAAAACACTCCATCCACAACTATCCTCTGCCTTCTGTGGGCGTCATTTCTGAATCCACCAGACAACTATCCCTGGATACCAAACCTTATTTTGGCTTGCATTGTCTTTAAAGTCCCGCTCATCCATTCAGTAATTGCACTCTGTTGTGTTCGATAAGGGACACCAACCTGTGTTTTACATATCTTATCACATCTGCGGAGTAGCCAGGACATGAATGATTCTAGAGCTTTGCAATCTCGAAAGGGTGGAAATTCCGTCCAAAATAATCCTGGCTGTAACGTCGGCGGTTTTCATCATCTTGTTGGGAAAGCCTCTCTCCACTTGGTGATCGCATCTACCATCTCGAGGATATAGTTGATTCCTCCAGGGCATGGGAGTGAAAATCTAACTAAATAATCCTACAAATTAACATATGGACCTTCTGTGGAGCGGGTCTTAAAACTGCTTCAATTGCCGGTTTATCTGGGTTATCACTGTTCACAAATCAAACAATTCTTACAATAATGTACATCATCTCGCAGCTTTGGGCACAAACAAAGATTCTTCAATTGTTCCATAGTTCTATCTGCTCCTGGATGCACACAAATGTCACGGTGCTAGTCCATCATCTGATTTATTTCACAATGTCGCACCTCAAATTTACCACTTTCCAAATCCAAATCCGTGCCTGTATTCAACGATACTTCGAATAATCTTCAGTCCTCTCCTGTTTATACCTTTGCTAACCCCTGATCCTGTTGCTGGGTCATGACTAAGACTATATCTGTACAGTCTGCTGGTTTTTCTGTCATTCCTGCCTCTATATCTAGTTTCCATTTCACCAAACAACTTGATTCTAGTTTGGCTATCTCACCAGCCCTCCTACTCCCTTCCGGGGATGTCTCTAAGTGAGCCTCCACTTTTTTAATCCATCAGTGTTTTCTCTTGCCTTCTCAAATATTTACTTCATCAAGGGAACTGATGACAAAGGTTTGCCTTCGATTGGGATATAACCTATAGATTCCCATAAAGGTAAATATTTAGTAAAAGCACATGAGCATCCAGTGAATGAAGGGAGATGGGTCATGTGCAGACCTCCAAGTTTAGTCTCATTTGGCATCTTGTTCAGCGCAGGAGCAGTGAGTCACAGGGCTTGTTCCTCTTCTCTACAGTTCCGTGATCCCAACACGTCCAGGTGATGTGTTCACATTTTAATGTAAGCCTGTTCATCATCTGCTGTCCATTCACCTACATTCATCTGGTTCTTCTGCACTGACGGGGGTAACATAGGGCACGGTGACATGCAACACCGGAACAAGCTCTCCCGCCGGCCATGTCAACCTCCTGCTGCAATGCGGATCTTTGGATAATTCCAAACGTCAAACCAGAGCTTCCCTCGCAATCCTGCTCACAAACTCTCTCGGTGCAGCACCGAACAACGTAGTTACAAATTCCTCAATCAGAATGCTTGGCATATCGCAGACAGTCCGGAACTGTCATAAGAAAATCGAAAAGATTCTTATATTATTTATGAGTGCAATATAACTCGAATAGATCTACGCTCTGGTTCACATTGAAAAATATGTGACAGATTCAGCAATCACAAGAGTGCAGACATACACGGAGAAGACAACAAATTAAAATTGCTGAGGGAAATACATTCATTTAAATAATGCTGGTATACTCAATAGGCTTTCTTGGCGGTTTTTATTTCGATCAAATTATGAAATTTATTACGCTCTTAATTATTTAAGTTAATAAATATATTTACCTTGTTTATTTTCATTCAACCTTTCAGAAGTTGTGCTGCCGAACCACAGAGGTTTACGGATCAGATTCAGCTCAGTGGGCGTTGTGCGCTTTTGAAAAGAATAACATGCAGAATGGTCTGTTTGCCATATGACCCTAAGACACAACCGTCATTATTCATTAGTGCATTGTCTCTCTCACTATTCTAACATCATCCAACTGCAGAAGACTCTTGTTCTAAGAATAGCTCAGTGAATACAGATTCTATTTTAAGAGTATTCACTAGATTGGTGGAACAGAGGGATAGAAGGAGAAAATAAAACTTCGGCTCACACTGATTCAGATATTCACAGGTACTGGACTGAGAGAATAACAATAACACTGGAGCAGGCAGACTGATACAGAATGAGAGCCACATTCTCAAACTGTAGCAGAGACTGACAGATGCAGAATGAAACCAACGCTGTCACACTGTAACAAAGACTGACAGATACCGAATGAAACCCACTCTCTCACACTGTAACAGTGATTGACAGATACAGAATGAAACCCACTCTCACACTGTAACATGACCGACAGATGCAGAATGAAACCAACGCTGTCACACTGTAACAAAGACTGACAGATACAGAATGAAACCCACTCTCACACTGCAACAGAGACTGACAGATACAGAATGAAACCACACTCTCACACTGTAGCAGAGTCTGACAGATACAGAATGAGACCCACATTCTCACACTGTAACAGAGACTGACAGATACAGAATGAAACCCACACTCGCACTGCAACAGAGACTGATAGATACAGAATGAAACCCACACTCACACTGTAACATGACCGACAGATACAGAATGAAACCCACACTGTCACACGGTAGCAATAGACTGACAGACACAGAATGTATCCCACACTTTCCCACTGCAACAGAGACTGACAGATACAGAATGAAACCACACTTTCACACTGTAGCAGAGTCTGTCAGATACAGAATTAAACCCACACTCACACTGCAACAGAGACTGACAGATACAGAATGAAACCACACTCTCACACTGTAACAGTGACTGACAGATACAGATTGAGACCCACACTCTCACACTGTAACAGAGACTGACAGATACAGAATGAAATCCACACTCTCACACTGTAACAGTGACTGACAGATACAGAATGAAACCCACACTGTCACACGGTAGCAATAGACTGAGAGATACAGAATGAAACCCACATTCTCACACTGTAGCAGAGTCTGACAGATACAGAATGAAACCCACACTCACACTGTAGCAGAGTCTGACAGATACAGAATGAGACCTACATTCTCACACTGTAACAGATACTGACCGATACAGAATGAAACCCACACTCACACTGCAACAGAGACCGTCAGATACGGAATGAAACCCACACTCTCACACTGTAACGGTGACTCACAGATACAGAATGAACCCCACAATCTCTCATTGTGGTAGAGACTGACAGATACAGAATGAACGCTACACTCTCACACTGTAACAGAGACTGACAGATACAGAATGAAACCCACACTCTCACACTGTCACAGAGACTGACTGATACAGAATGAAACCCACACTCTCACACTGTAACAGAGACCGTCAGATACAGAATGAAACCCAAACTCTCACAGAGTCTGACAAATACGGAATGAAACCCGCAATCTCACACTGCAGCAGAGATTGACTGATAGAGAATGAAATGCTTACGAAATGTCCAAAAGAACAGGTAATGATACTGAACTAGAAGATTTTAATGCCAGCAGAATGGCGATTATGAACGAAGTTACGAGAGCGTGAGGTGCTCTGCGAAGGCTTTTGCGATCAGTATTAAGGTGAACCTCAAGCCGGACTAAAAGTATGTGAAGACCAAGAGGATAAGATTTGAGAGAATACAACCAATCAATTGTGAGCGTAGAAAGGTATTTACGGAACAGCAGGAGATCGCTGAGGTACTTAAAGAATACTTTGCTTCAGTATTCACTACATGAAGGAAAATGATCCTGGCGATAGTAGATATGCCTTGCAGTCGACTTAAAAGATTAAGTGTGTAGATGTTAAGGAAAAAGGTGTTCTTGTTACAATCAATGAGGCGAATGCAAGTGCAGGCCACAGGCACGGAGATTTGGTCAGGATGTAGATTTGAAAGGGTATCAGGAGGGAGAGCAGGTAGGCAGGAGACGACGGACAGAATTTATCTTGGATCGGAGCGTCGAGAAAGAAACGGCGGACGAAGTACTTAGTATGGAGAGGCAGAGCTATACTGAAGTAAAACTTTAGATGACTTACCTTGTCGCGGAAAGGCTGGGTTTCTGTTTTGTTATGCAGAGTGGAATGTAGAGAGAGGCTGATTCACGTAGAATTCCACAGGTTCCACGCTGGTCAAACGAGATAACAATCACCAAGGATTATGCCCGTCGAGTCGCTCCGCATCCACATAAGAATTATCACCAAAAGTGACCAGTCTCAGGAATATCTTCTTCCAGGGGCTGCCACACAACACACCCAGGCAAGGGTTAACACACACGTGGTCTCACGGGATATTCGAATAAATCCACTCCTATGGATTATACGAAGTGACAGTCCCTTTTCCGTTATGCTTTGCGTACCGATGATCAATCGTCTTCTGCATATAATGGTACTTTACGCGTCACATTCCCATGAATTGTCACAGATATATTGGGTGAATCACGAAGAGCGATTGCCAAGGGCTCCAGGGCAATATGATATAGTAAAGGGCTTATGAACAACCCTGACTAGGACCTCGAAAAAGCCTAAACAAAAAAGAGGGATCTCTGATTATTGGTATATACAGCAGCCAAAGCTGTATGATTTTTCAATTTTACCTAAGATATAAATTTTGGGGTAAAATTAAAATTTTCAGGTATATTAAATAAATATTCCCATTCAGGTCTCTCAAACACCCTCTCGGCGTCAAGCGAAAAAGCACATTCTGGAGTATTAGATTAAATAGTGTATAAAATGTTCATTTACCTCCTAACATTTAAATATGAATAACGATTTTTAATAAATCCTTTCTGATCATCGGAGGCAATTAGTGGCAATACCTTCAATAATCTAATCGCTAATACCTTGTAAAAGATTTTACGATCCACACTCAAGAAAGATACAGGTCTGTATGATGCATATTCAGTGGGATCTTTGTCGTTTTTAGCAATTAAAGAAATAGATGCTTCATAAAAGGATTGTGATAATTTACCTACAAATAAGAAACATTTTTTAAAAAATATACGTAACCAGGCAGAAAGTAAATCCGGAAGATATTTTTAAAATTCAGCTGTGTACCCTTTCGGGCCAAGTGCTTTACCAGAGTATGTCTATAAAATTGCTTTCTTTATTTCTTTCAGTTATTGATACATCTGATGCTAAAAGTTCATCATCTGGTAATTTCGGAATATTCAGTTTCTTTAGTAATTCATGTATTATGGTAGGATCATCAGGAAATTCTGATTGGTATAAATTGGTATAATATTCTTGAATAGATTTATTAATTTCATCATGATCAAGCGTCAAGATACCATCCCGTCTACGAACTTTGTTAATCTGACGTTTCTCCAAAGCAGCTATCAATTGGTTAGCAAGTAATTTATCACCATGTATCTAAAATAACTCTTCGTTTTAAGTAATTGATTTTTAATCGGGGATGTTAATGACAGACTATTTTGCATCTGAAGTTCAATTCTCTCTTTCTAAAGCTCCAGACTGGGAGCAATAGAATTTTTTTTATCTATGTCTTTAATCTTAACAACTAATGTACGTATTTCACCAGTAATTCGTTTTTTTTTCCAATCCGGCAGAGTATGAAATAATTTGCGCAAGAATATATTGTTACGTACACCATAAATGTGGGTCAGACCAGCAGAGAGAGAAGAATCCATTGGAGTCTGGTGGTATTATATTCAAAAGTATGTATTAGTAACTTAAGCAAAACAATACCAATAATGCAAAATATACAAATAACACAGGTTAGCAATAATAAACCTAAAAGTGTGGGAATAATAATAAACAATAATAATCGAAGTCTAGGGGTAAATCAGTTTGTCACAGAAAAGTATAAAGTTCAGTTCAATCCATGAGTGCTGAGCTAGATATGGTTATTGTGTTGTATTCGTTGGAGAGAGAGATAGAGCGAGCGAGACGGAACAGCTGCAGCAACAAGCAGACCTTTCTGTGGCTTTTGATTCCGTTACACCCTTGTGGTCATTCGGCTATCGCCCCTCTGTCCTTCAGCCAGACCGCTCTTCTGTGGTGGACTCGTCAATCTGGAATGAGCGGACACGCATACAAGTCCCCACCGGCACTGCTGTAACACTGATAGCTTTACTGATCGATCTCCTGGTTCGTTCTCCGCAGCCCCAACCTTCCCGTGAGGTTTACCACACTGATCAGGGTCCACTGCTGTGTCTGAAGGGTGTCTCTCCAGACCTGTCTTTTATCCCTACCAACAGGGTCTCAGCTATCCATCAATTCTGAATGACAGTGTCCATCACATTATACCACTCCTGCAGTCCATTGAGGAATGTTAACGAGCAAACTACTGTCCTTTCAGCGAAAAGAAAAATAATCCAGGAAGAGTCAGAATGCATTCAATCAGCAGTCTCCCTCTTTCTCTCTTGTCTGTCACCGATGCCCTTGCCTGTTTTCCGTCTGTCGCTCTCTCTCATGAACAGCAAAGCAACAGTAATAGTTCGTGGTTCTCGGGGGTGGGGTAACTCTGCACCCCATTGTCCATCAGATCTGTTCATCACTCATAACAATATACTTAAAAGGTATCCCATAATGTCCACTGGAAATTTCTTTTTGAGTTTGTTGAAAAGAAAAATGCAATCGGTTCTTTAATTAAATTAACAATATTTAAATCCTGAATCAAAATAGAGTTGAACCATCCGTTGCCGATTGGACCTCTCGCGCGGACCAGGCGCTGTCTTCGCGCGAGCTTTCGGGTGTCCGTACTTTTCGCCTCTGGGTTGGTTCGGTTCCTTGCTCCAACGCTGTAAATTGCCCAGAGTGTTCCGTTACTAACATGACTCCGTATAAGAGTTTCATCATACTCCTCTGCGCTTTCGTTACAGCCGCAGTGTTTTGTGGTCAGAGAGACGGGAAGGGAAGATGAATATCGCGATGACCGTTTGAGGAAAGTGAGATCGCAGATATGGTGTGGGAAGGACTCGAGTCAAGCGGGAGGGGCGGGGGAGGTCAGCGAGCTGGCACGGGTTGCTTGTTTCAGAAAGACTATAGAATGGAAGCACTGTAATCCCAGAATGCCCTGCAGGTAGTGAAGTCCTCTAATTGCTCAGTGAAATTATGGACAGTATTATCTGACTCAGACTCACACTTTGCTAACTCATCCCAGTCTCTCTCTCTCTCTCTCTCTCTCTCTCTCTCTCTCTCTCTCTCTCTCTCTCTCTCTCTCTCTCTCTCTCTCTCTCTCTCTCTCAACCTACAGTGTCCATTTCCCTCCCCAGCCCTTATAATCTCTCGTCTCCCTGTGTTCACCCGTCTCTCCAATCCCTCCGGCCACCAGTACCTAAACCCGCCTCTCTCTCCCTCCATTGACTCCCCAATCCTGTTTTCTCCCTACCACGAGTTTCTCTCCCTACCTGCCGTCACTCCTACCCTACACATCACACGGCCTCGTCTCGGAGTCTCCCCTTCCGAGTTCTCTTCCAATTTCATTCCTCACTCAGATTCCCAAATATCTCTCCTCACCCCAGAACTCTCGACCTTCCCGGCCCCCTCCCCCTCGTCTTTCTCGAACCCGTCGATCTCCCTCTACATCACTGGTCTCTCTCCCAGAATCTCCCCTCCGTCCCAAGTCTCTCCCTCATCTCTCTACCTAGCTCTGTCATAGGTTTATCCTTCTACACGCACCCGCGCTGTCTCACTCAGTTTCCGTCTCTCTCTGCTGTTTCTCCTCTCCTAGAATCTCGGACGTCTCTCTCTCTCTTCCCTCCCCTCCCACCGTCCTATTCTCATACTCTCCCCGTCGTCTCTCTACATTCCCCAGACTCTTTCTTCCCCCACCCGTCTCTCTCATTCTCTCTATCCGGTCTCTCTTTAACACCGACCTCTCCCTCTACCTCCCTCAACCACTCGCCCTCCCTCCGGACTATCCCTCCTCTATCTGTTTCTCATCCAGGCACCCTCTCGTCCCCCGGTCTCTGCAAAGTTCCACTCCACGATTCTCTCTCCTGACTGTCCCCCTCTCGTTTTCTACCGACACCAAGCTCCCGACTCCGATCTCCCTCCCCATCTAACACCTTTCCCCAACCCCTAATCGCTTTCCACGCCAGATCCCTAGACTTCCTAGACCTCTCTACCCTCACCTTTCTCTCGCCACCTCACCAGTCTCTGTCCCCGTCTCTCTCTCCCCAGTCCCTTTCTCCCATCTCTCTGGCCGGCGTCCATTCCTTTCCCGGGTAATATCTATTCATGAAGAGTCATGGAGTGAAGATGGCGTATGAATCTACGAGCATTATAGTTGAAATAATAAAATTTACTTGCTGGTAAATGCAGATTCTCGGTACTTCACTGTTCAATATTATAAGGGATGATTTTTGTAACAGTAGCGTCCATCATTAAAGTTGCCCAACAACAGGACACGCCCTCTACACAGAGTTACCATCGAGATGGAGACTATTTGTACTGCTACCGTGAAGTTAACAAATTTGTCGACGTATGCCTGTGATATTAAATTAACTACCCTCAATACGCCTGATAATATTGCAGGATAATTTAACAATAGGACGTAAATTTCAAAGCCGGCCACAGGATGATAATGATAGTTTTGCTCAGAATGGAGTCGTCAACTATTATGCAATCAGGAATTGTCCTCGGTGTTCAGATTACGCTGGTCATGGGATGTGAAGGGAAGTATCCGGACAAACAGGATCATTAACGATAGTCAGGAATCGGCAGCGTCTAGTGGGTCATGTCTAACCAAACTTACAAAGCTTTATGAGGTAGTTACCACGGATGGGGTTGTCGGCAAGGCAGCGGATGCCGTCTACAAGGACTTCAGCAAGGAACTTCGCAAGGTTCCGTATGGGAGGATGCTCGGGATCGTTCAGTCACTTAGCTTTCACGCTGAGGTAGTAAATTGGATTCGCCATTGGCTATGTTGGGGAAGGGAGAGTGTGGGAATGGACGGTAGTCTCTCTGATTGGAGGCCAGTGCCGTGAGGAATGCCGCAGGGATCGTTGCTATATCCGCTGTTATTTGTCATCTATATCAACGATCTCGATAATAATGTCGTTAACTGGATCAGCAAATTTGCCGATGACACCAACACTATGGGAGTAGTCCACAGCGAGGAATACTACCGGAGCAGGAGGCGGGATGTGGACCAGCTGGAGAGATGGGCTGAAAAATGGCCGATCGGTTTTAGCCCAGACAAGTGTTAGAATTGGCACTTTGGAAGGACCAGCCAGGGTTGGTCTGACACAATATGAAATAGGGCACTGAGGAGTACGATAGAACAAACGAATCTGGGAATGCAGGTCCATATTTCAATGAAAGTTGTGCCGCAGTTACAAAGGGTCATAAAAAGGGCCTTCACAGACCAAAGTACTGAGTACAGGAGTGAGGATGTTGTGTTGATGTTGTTCATTGGGGCCTAATTTGGAATATTGTGTGCTGTTGGGCTCAACTACCTGTAGTAAAGATGTAAATAAGTTTGAAAGAATACCATAAAATATTACACGGCTATTGCCAGTACTAAATGATTTGAATTGAAGAGAAAGATTACATTTGTCAGCATTTTATTCCCTAGCAAATAGAAGCCTGAGGGGAGATTTGATAGAGGTAGACAACATTATGAGGCGTGAAGAGAGTGTAAATGCAAGCGGGCTCTCTCGACTGATATCGGGCGAGAATGCATCTGGAGATCATGGGTGAAGAGTGAAATGTGAAATGTTTAAGGGAAATATGAGGGGTAACTTCTTCACCCAGAGGGTCGTCAGAGTGTAGACAGTGCTGCCAATGTAAATGGTAATTCAGTTTCCGATGTCAACGTTTAAGAGATGATTGGATGATTACATGGTTGAATGGGTAATGGATGGCCATGCTCCGGGTGCGGGTCGATGGGTGTAGGCAGTTTAAATAATTTCTCCCGGACCTGACGGGCTGAAGATCCTGTTTCTGTGCAATGGTTTCCTATACCTGTCTCACTGTCTGTCTGGGTTAGAACTTCAGTCTAGAAAGTCGTTGGTACTGTTCGATCTCTCTGTCCTTGCACACACTGAAGCATGGAGACTGAGTAAAATAGATGGTTATAGCAGGAGAAGAATGAAGTGCAGATGCGAGATGATGAAGGGATTATCACATTATAGGTAAGGCGTTAGAGACAGTAGTTCCGGGTTGGAGGTGAGTGTGACAGTGGTCCCAGTACAGTGAACAAATCTGTTGCTTCATCGGTGGTAATAGGGATCATTCGCCCCGATTCTATACAACAAACGGTCATTTAATCCGAATCCAATCCTTGTTCTGAAATTGGAGGAGAGAAGCCCTGGAAGTCGTTGGATGCCTGGAATTGTGGAGACGTCATATTTTAATTGTGTTGAATATTAACTCGTGGACGATATATTACTTTGTGCGTCTCTTTGTCCTGGAATCGAAAGGCTTTATTAAATGTTGTCTGCTTGCCATTACAGATGTTTGTTAACTGTGGAACAAATAAGACCATGCCATTTACTGTGATATTTTGAAAATATGAATGCATTGCAGATTTGAAATACAGCATGCGGTTTGGACATAAGTGATGTCAATTGAAAGAGAGAGAGAAATATCAGGGTCATAAATTGCTTTATGTGAGTCGTGTGTTTCTTTAGTTTGTGTTGGGGGGGATAATTGAATTAATCTACTTTTCCACCACACACGTGACAATAAAAAAGTGTCACCTTGCGAGAAGTGATTTCCAGGAACTGATGTGAAATTCGGAGGCTGCGTATATTTCCGAAATTCTATGAAGTGCTGAGGAATGCTCGCCTTAGGTCTCCACATCTCACTCTCCCATCTCCACAGAATACGTGTTTAGGCCTTCTGCTTTGGAAGTTGTTTATTCTATATTCTCCAATTTCCTGCCATGGTGTTGAAGGAAGACCAGTGTGAGACCGGATGTTTGCTTTGCTCGCTGTTTTAAGTTTGGGTCGTTTTGCATATTTCATTTATTACTAAGTTCAGAGCGAGACACGGATTTCACACTGGCCATGTGGATTCAGGGTTAAATGGATCGAGGTTTGTGCGTATCTACACCCGATACGATGAAACCATGATTCAGGGGTTTTGGGATAAATTGGTGCGTACTTGAATTGTCATTCTGGAAGGTCGGCTCTTTTAATGAGAAGCTGCTCTGAAACCTTTTAAATGCTGGTTTGAAGATGTAGGTCTGCTTTGGAAAAAATTGTTTTGAGGTCATTGTAACATCTGCCCTGTAATATGTAAATGACAGGCCAGATTAGATAACGAGGCGGTGTAGTAAATAGCTCAGCGATTTGCTTACGTCGTCAGCCCTAATTCCACAAGCTATCCACCTGTCGTTCTGTGGTCAGATTAAATCGATTATTAATCAGCCCTATTTCTCGGAACACTGTACCTGCAGAGCTGAAACTTTGTAAAATGTCCCGAAATTTCCACACTCCTAGCGGGACGTGGCTGCCCGCTGTCCTCTAGCCAGTATTCACTCTGTCTACTACATCATCTGCCTTCTGCCAGGAAGCCAATTTTGAATTAACGCGGGGTTACCTAGATCCCTTGCCCCCGACTCTCGGAATTAATACACCTACTTCGACTATTCAGAATTTTCTGTTTGCTTTATTTCATTTTAACAAATAATTCAATCTGGCTTATATAGGATAACATACCTCTCAAAGCCACGTTGCCTCTCCGTAACCAGACTACGTTTCTCCAAATACTCATAAATTTCCTATTCCATTATCCTCTACAATAGTTTACTCACTACTGATTAAAGACTCATTGGTCCAACCAGTATCCATATTATCTTGCTTCAACAAATGAATAACATTTGCTAACCTCTTCCAGTTCTACATCCTTGGCCAGGAAAAACACAAATATCCTGTCCAGAAGCTCAGCAATGTCTTTGCTTCCCTTTCCAAATCACCTGGACTATATCCCTTCCGGCATCGGGGAATCATTTATCATAATGTTTTCCAAGTTTCTAGCGCATCCTCTTTTTCAGCGTCGTCATGTCCGAGCCTATTTGCCTTTTTACCCCGTCACATTGATCAATGTATTCAGTGAGGAGCTTTACCGCCTCCTTGGACTCCAGACACAAGTTTTCCTCTTTTACATCTGATCTGCCTACACTCTATCAGGTCTCCTCTTGTTCTTCACAGTGCAACTCGCCAAGGACTTATCAAGTCCCCTGCTAACTTTTCTAAGTCCATTATTAAATTCTCCCCTGTCTGCATTGTGAACTTCCATAACCCTACCTGATCATTTCTCCCTAAATCGTAAGTAACTTTCACACTTCCTCTTGACGAGTTGTTCCAAATTTTTGTCACCCAGGGTTATCTTATGCTATTATCCTTGTCCTGCGACAATGAATCAAGTCCTCACTGAACACCATAACAGGTCTCCATAAACAATCTCCACCTATCTGTTGCGTATATCTATAGCTGTATCATTTCCCAATGTACGTTCCCAAGTTCCTGACAGGTAGAACCAGAATTCTCAGACTGACATTTAAACAGATTCCATGCTTCTTGGTCCTGTCCATGTGCAAAGCAAATCGAGGGAAGATCTGCCCTTTTACTCTGAAATGCTGACCCACCCAGAGATCCGTAACCTGATACGTTTCTTCTTAAATATTACATCCGGTATGGCTAGTCGATAGTCCGCTAGTCGCTGTTCGCTAGTCCGCCTGTCTTCATATAGTGACATGAATCCTTCCTGGACACAACTGAGAAATTATGCTTTACCTGAGCCTTTCACCCTGGGGAGATGCCAAAGAATATTGTGGAAGTTTCAGATACCCGTGCCAATAACATGGCCGATGTCCAATATCCGCTACTTGATCGTTTTTTTACTGTTCTCGTTGTACTTATTTGGTTGATCTGGTGGGCGGCTGTACAGAATGCTCCAAATGGGGAGATCGCGCCCTTCGTGTTTCTGTGTTCGTCTCCCAGTCGATTAACAAACGAACGCTCCACGTTGTCCTCCCTTTCTGCAGCTGCAATACTATCCCTGGTTTCCCATCTCACTCCTTTTACACTCTGTAACCCGACACTGTCCATTTTTCAACATCGAAAACCCGGAAATCCCTGAAGTCCTCCAGCCATTCCGGCCCTTGTGACAGTCGAGTGTCTGTGATCGATTAGGTCATACTTCAACCAATGTAACAATCATTCCAGCAGCATTGAACCTTTGTATTGCTACCTACCTGACCTGTATGAAGTCAGCAATCTTCCGCCAATTCTGCAATTTCCGGACGACCAGGCATATGCTTGTTTGAATTAACGACATATTTGCCAATCATGTTCATTGTAAAACGGCTTTATTTGAAAACTCTGCTGAATTGTCATTAGACCCGGGCGTTATCTACACAGATGGCCATTTAATGTAAACACATATTTCATTCCATTCCTCAGCTCTTCTCTGAATTTCCTCTGTGTCAGTGTATAGATACAAGTATTGGTGCACACGCTGAGCATTTGCAGCATGGACCCAAATTGCTGTAGGATGTAAACAGGGGAACTCAAATATCTGTCCTCGTAAAAATAGTTTTGCCTTTGCCATTTCAGGGAATGGGCTACAATGGGCATCCATAATAATATGAAATTAGCTGATATAGAAAACAGCAAAATCATAGACTTTCTGCGTTTTGCTACCTCGGCATCTTTCTGATTGTCGCTGCTGTTCCGAAGTCTTCTGCGGACTTTATTTGCCACAACGATATGACATACGGTTAACCCGTTAAACACCAGTATTAAGCCGATTGGAAGCAGTGGGGTTAAAATGCTGATCAGTAATTGATATCCTCTCCACACGGGTGAAGTAGCGTATACATATGTGAGGGAGCACCGCCACGGCGTGTTGTCAATGATTACAGAAGGTTCAATGATAAAGTAAAACGGGGCACATTTCCCGCAGCTCACTATAACCACGGTCACGATAACCACCGTTGCTGTTCTCTCGGTGCAGTATCGCTCGCGCAGCTTTCGGCAACATATTGCGATGAAGCGATCGAAGGTAAAACTGACAGTGAACCAAACAGAACAGTCCATCGTTACTACCCGAAATACAAGTGTCAGAGCGCATACCGGAGTGATGAGCAGGGATCTGGAATAAATGTGGATATTGTTGGTCTGTTCCACTAAAGCGAAAATGATAACCGCCATCAGATCCGCTGTTGCCATTCCAACCAGGTAACGGGTGATGCATTTGGAGAGTCCGCATTTTCCCCGAGATAGGATCACAATCGCCGTTAAATTAACTACAAGGAAATTGAATAAAAAAGAAATATCGTCAGTGGAAACTCACTGAACATCCATTATAACGATGCGATGCAAAATATGGTTTAGCTGCAACTGATCAATGACCCCACCCCCCGATTCCTGGAGGGTATGGTCTGTTTGGAAGTGGAAAGTGGGAATCCGGTGTGTGCGGTCTCGGTCGCTGCACTCCGGCTGGAGAACAAAGACGGATGTGAGTGTCAGTGGATTGGCGACCTTCCCACAGTTTAGAGCGAGGCATCCCAGTTCCACGACTCACGGACCGGTGAGCAATTGATCGCTCCTGTAAACAACACCGTTTCCATTATTAGAGGTGAAATAGCTGAAGGGATTTTTTGTAGCGGTGAAAGAGTGGCAACAAGGAGATACAAAGACCATCATTTAAATATGCTGCTACCTTGTATAAGGTCGAAGTGATAGAGACTCGGACCTAGAAAAGCAGAGACCAGCATCACTTCAGAAAGCCCAGCGAGGAGAAATAACAATATCGACTCCAACTTAATTGACAAAAGAAGAAAATATTACGATCGAAATATGGAAAATGGAAATAAAACCATTAGATGCCAGAATCCTCCATTCCTGAAACATTCTTCAGCCGATAGTAGCATCTGTGCTCAATAACAGTGCGGATACCGCAGCAGAGTAACGACGGCACCATACATAAAGTAACCAGCTCCGGCATCTTACCGGGGACACCAACCGCTACAAGTGTGGGATAGAAAACGGCCGCGATGTAGTAAATCGCCGCATATCCCATGTAACGTTCTCCTTCGCGTGTAACGAAACGCCGAATTAAACGTCGCGATAAACCACAGTCAATACGAACCAGATCGCAGTAAGATTAACCATTTACTGTTCACTCTTCACATTAACATATGGTGAAAACTGTTGATAAAACAATACAAGATTGATACAGTATTTGTTCCTTCCTTAATATCACATTTCAATTGTAAATACTTGCAAAGGTGACTATAACTACATTACACTAAGGTGCAGTATACAGGGAGAGTTTACCTGCTCCATTGACTACTTTAAATACACTTCCATGCAAACTATCCGCAACTCTTTAACTAACGAAAGCATAAAAATTATCGACCGTCGTTACCTCTAACAGGATCGGCATTAACATCTTAGTTCAATATATCGATTATTTATTAACTTACAGCGTTGCTCTCACTGTGATTTCTCATGCCTGCAAAACAACTTCTGCTCAGGTGTGCCTCGTGGTAAGCCCCCACCCTCGCGCTAATTTCAAACCGGTACTTTCCCACAAGACGCGGCGAAACCGGATGTGACGTCATCGCATGCCGATATATTTTACATGCAATGAATATACTTTAAACACTTCTAATTCTAACTAGAAAATACTATCGAATGAATTACTAAGCAAAAATATTATAAACTAAATAACTGTCGTAAAGACAGCACATCCCATATTCCGTGAGATACAGCGTTCAGTTGTACGGAGCGTTTCAGCTGCTCAGATGGACTGGTGATCGGTTTAGCGGACTTTTATTGAGGAGAGAGCAATTCCACTGAGGCAATTAGCGTGGCTATCACGTCAGGGACATTAGTGACAACCAACTGTACAAACATTTACGTTAAACTATTTTTACTCACTGTCCCCGTGTCATTAATTTGACTCCTCAAGGGATATCGCAATCTATTTTCTTTAAACTAAAATATGATGTGAATTTTCCATGTTATTTTCCATGATACCTGGCTTCAGGTATTTAAATAGGATATTTATATATATATATATATATATATATATATATATATATATATATATATATATATATATATATATATATATATCTGTGTAGCTTTTAAAGTTGGCTTTCATCTTGAAGTCGATTTATTTTGTAACATTTGACGGAGCACATTCGCCTCTGAAATTGAGGGAAGGAATTTGTTCTTGCGGGTGAAATGGAGAACACTTCTTTCTTAAAGGAGAGCATTCGTTCATTCTTTTCTTTCGTTTGTTCCAGTCATTCTGGGCGGTTTGAGTGATGGAAGGACAATGACAGCTGATATGTATTACAATAACACTGCACTTATATTCCTCCAAGCAATTTAAAAGATTCACGGCCATATTCCAGAGACCTGTGATCAAAAAGGGAGCGTGTCCTGGGAAATTAGCGAGGGCTGGGGACAGTTTGAAGAACAATGTTTTCCAGCGCACACATGGGCCGTTTTGAAGGAACCTGATCTCTTCCAGCGAATGACTTGACCACCATACACCCGGGCCCTGCGATGCAGTCGATTGAACTTTAAAGATTTTCTCAAACCAACCACAATTCTACCAGAATTTAGCTATCCATTCTATGTTTGAAGAAAAGTAACAAGTGAAATCTGGGACCATTCCGCAGGTTTCGGGCTGTTCTATTATTTGCCACGAAGATGTCTGTCTTTCTCCTGAAATGCTTTCAGGTGTATTGTCTTTCATACAAACAGAGCAACGTAGAAAACCTCCAGCACACCATAGGCGCTTCGGCCCATAAAGTTGCGCCGAACATGTCACTACCTTAGAAATTACTAGGGTTAGTCATAGCCCTCTATTTTTCCATTTACTTATCCAAAACTCTCTTAAAAGACCCTGTTGTATCCGCCTCCACTACCCTTGTTGGCAGCCGATTCCACGTACTCACCACTGTCTGCGTAGAAAATTTACCCCTGACATCTCATCTGTACCTTCTCCCCAGCAGCTTAATCCTGGATCCTCTTGTGGCAACCATTTCAGCCCTGGGAAAAGCCTCTGACTATCCACACGATTAATGCCTCTGATCATCTTACACACCTCTATCAGGTCACCTCTCATCCTCCGTCGCTCCAAGGAGAAAAGGCCGAGTTCACTCAACCTGTTTTCATAAGACAATCCTCAGTAAAAGTCTGTGCAGAACAGCGGGTGTGGTCAAGCTCACCTGTCAATCACACTTCCTTCTGCTCCTGCAGTGCACCGCTCCGTGCCGATTGTGGTTCTCGTACCGATGAGCGGGCCTCAGCTTATTAGAGAAAGTCTCATCACTCTGTTTCCATTGTGGAACTCTTACTAATGTGCAATACTCTGTTGACTCGAGCAAGTAATACCTCTGCCTTCAAATCCATTCTCCCAAAGAGAATCACTTCGTAAAGTTCCGGTTTGAACTCCATCTGTAACTTCTCAGCGCTGCTCTGTGTCCTGTCACTGTCCTGTTGTAATCTGTGACAGCCTCCTGTACTACCCATAATTGCACCAACCTCCACATCATTACAAATACAATAATACACCCTTCCACTTTCTTATCCAAATCATTCATAAAAACACAAATGCCAGGTTCTCAAACTGATCACTGCAGGACACCACTGGTCACCATCCATTGAGAAAACGCCACCATCCACCAGCCAACTCTCCCTGGATACCAAGTCTTCTGACGCTATGAACGGCCCTACCACGGTTAACCGTATCAAATGCCTTATTGAAATCTATTTATACCAGATCAACTTCTCCCCCTTTACCAATGTTCTTTGTCATATCCTCACAGAACTGAACCAGGCACGCGAGGCATGATCTGCCTCTCCCAAAACCATTCTGACTCTCCCAAATCAGGGTCTCCCAAACCTCGTAAATTCGGTTTCTAAGAATGCTCTCCAATAATTTGCCCATCACTGAAGTAGAATTCACTGGGCTATAATTTAAAAGGGTATCCTTACACCCTTTCCTGAGCAAGGGGATAATATATCCATTTCCAATCCCCTGATACTGCATGTGCGGCAGTGATAACGCAAAGATAATCGCCGAGGGCGCAGCAATCTCTTCCTCCGCTTCCCTCAGTAACCTGGGGCTTGTCGCAACCTCACAAGAGGACTTATCTATCCGAATGTTTTTCAATCGTTCCTGTACATCCTCTTTTCTAACCTCGTCCTGTTGTCACGCATAAGCCCGTTTGACCCTTCCTCACAAACGCCAGGATCTCTCACTGGTAAAATTGAAGTGAAGTCCTTATTAAGGACTTGTCCCACCTCCACCAGCTCCAGCCGTATGTTTCATCACTATCCCCGACCGGTCCTACTCTCACTCTAGTCACTCTCTTCTTCACACACATCTAGAATGTCGCGGGGTTTTCCTTAATCCTGCTGTAGGCCTTCTGTAGAGGTTTCAAGTTTTCCTCATTCCATTCTTCAGTTCGTCCCTGGCTGCCTTGTAACTCTACAGCCGTGTCCGATCCTTGCTTTCTAAACCTGGTCAGCTTCTTTCTTTCTCTTGACTTGATGATCCACATCTCTGTCAAACATTGCTCCTTCATCTATCCTGAACCCTATGCAAGTGCTGTCTAAAATAACTTCTCGTTTCCGTTGTGCCTTTTCCAGGGTGCTTCCGTTCCCAGTTTCAGCTCTGAGATTCCAGCCTAAAACATTATAATTCCATTTAGCCAATTCCTAAATTTGGAAACTTCAGGCCTGTTGGGAGTGGGTAGTGTGGTTAGTTCGGGGACAGACATAGGTTGTTGGGGAGAGATCGGGGTAACGGGATTCGTTTGCGGACTGACACGATGTTGTGGGGAGAAAGCAGGTCAGCGGGATTAGTTTAAGGACTGACACAGGGCTATGGGGAATAAGCTGGGACAGCGCGGCAGTGGGGTTAGTTTCGGGTGACACGAGGCTGCGGCGATAGAGAGATGGTGGCATTACTTTGGTACTGGCACAGGCCTCTAGGATTAGTGTGTGTCCCCGTTTATGAAAGGTAGGTGCTGGTACAGAGTGAAGCATACTAAAATATGAATTTTACTGTATTTATCAAAAGTGTTAGGTTTTGTGTTGTTCCGTAAATAGCTAAAATAATAAATCGAGCTCCTCCTCACCATCCCTCCATCCAGTAGCTCCCCCTAACGGCCCAGCCCCGCATTCCCATGCTTTCATTCCAGCCTTCCTTTGATCCCCAAACTACGGAATCCCCGAGTCCAGGAGCACGGCCAAACACACGAGTGCTCAGATTTCTGATCACCCACCCACCGGACAGGCTCTCCCCCGTGGATCACGGAGTGAGGTAAATCTCCATTCTTCCCTCATCTTTCTACAGTTTCTTCGGCCTCAGGACCTATCGACGCGAAACTCTTCGCAAGCGAGGACCCTCGATGTACACACTAGGGATGTTCCCGCGCCTTCAGCACCCTTACCGCCTGGGACAGGACTGCAGACTGGAAAGTGGCCTGGCTGTATCCCATCCGCGTCCAACATCCCCCCCCCCCCCCGGGGGCACTCCACCTCTCGCCGGCAGGCAGGCACTGTCCCGATCGGGAAGGACAAGGGGCGCCAAAGTGGGCAGGGAAGTCTATTTCAGTGGAGGGTCGCCGAGGCAGTGATGGTCAGGTCGGAGAAGGGAAGGAAGGGCGTCATGCAGAAGAGTGTAGTCGGGAGAGGAAGGGATGGTCTTCGCGAAGGCGGGTTAGAGAAGCAGATCGAGAGATGGGGTGGAGAAGGGGATCAATGTGACAGGGAGCGATGGAGTTGTTACAAACCCCGTAACGAGTTAAATAAACAGCAGAAATGGACATACCTGGATTCCGAGTCTTCCGTTATAAACTCTATTTTATCAGTAACTACGTGAGTAAATTAATATAAAACAAGATAAGGTAAACAGGTTAGCAAAGTATATGCATATATCCAGGTGAGTAAATAAGCTTCCCCAGCTCAGCTGATTAGGTGATGCAGTCTTACGGTGGGATGCCGATGACGATCCTCCACGTCGTCAACCTTGCTTCCGAAACTTATTTAAAAGTCACCAACATGTGATCACAGAAAAGGGGATGCCGTCGTCTGTGGTGGAGTTATCAACGCCAGACCAGGGTTAAACACACCGATATCTCCCCACCGGTCACCCCTTTGTCCACACTGTGAGCAAAACCACACTCTTGCCATGGGCACACAAAACTCACCAGTGTCCTCCTTGCCTCAGGGGTCGTGTGTCTCCTGTGGTGTGTCTTGTGTGTCTCTGATGTGTGTCTGATTAAAAAGTCAATTGACCTTGTATGTATCTCCAACTGGTGAACACGAGCTGTCCATCATATAGCTCCGCCTTTTAGTTTCCAAGGCATCTCTCAGACATTCTGTCTCCCTGCTGCTGAATTAGCAGAGAAGCTGTTCGCTCCCTCTCGCTCTCTCGTTTAAAACGACAGTCCACTTGAGAATAATCCTCAGATCTCGTCACAATATAAACACAGCTACAAGATCTGTGATATATTCGCAAATTCTTAAGAATTTTTTTGTTGTTAGAATCTCAGCTGACGGTGAAAATTGGAAAATCTTGCAAACTTTCATGGACGTACATGTACGTGTAAGTCACGTGAGCCCTTTCCCCGCTCCCATTTTACCGCAGATCTGCCTTGTTTCCGAGGCTCCGCCCCCAGCTCTGATGACATAAGTTACAGTCCTGACTTTCCTTCAGTTCAGTGTTGAAGCGGGTCGGCGGCGGCGGCGGATCGTCTGTAGGATCCGGATTAGGAGACGACCATCACCCCCAGAGTCGGGAATCCGGGGGAGGGTTCACTGTCCGGGCGTGAAAACAATTTCTCATCGGTGAGTACTGAGGCTGATCCTAGTGTGGACGTCTGATGCAAGGTAATGAATCGAAATATGAGCGTATCTACACCCGAAATGATAAAACCACGATTCAAAGGTGAATTGACATTAGGATAAATTGGTGTGTACTTGAATTGGGAAATTGGAATTGGCATTTTGGAAGGCTGGTTATTTTAATGAGCAGTAAAAGCTACTGCTGAACACTTTGAAATGATGGTTTTAATTTGTAGGCCGCCATTGGAAAAGATGCTTTGAAGTCATTGTAGCATTTGCCCTGTAATATGTAAATGACAGGTCAGTTCAGTAAACGCGCTGGTGCAGTCAATAACTCAGCGATTTGCTTACATCGTCAGCCCTAATTCCATTAGTTATCCAGGTGCTGTTGTGTGATCAGTATTATGAGCGATGAACAGACCTGATGGACAATAGGGTGCATATTTAACACCCTCCCGCCCCCAGAACCATGAACTACTGCTGTTGCTAAGCTGCTCATGAGAGAGAGAGACGAAACACAGGCACGAACATTTGCTACACATAAGAGGGAGAGAGAGAGAGAAAGACTGTTGATTTGTTGTATTTTGACTCTTCCTGGATTATTTAGCTTTCACTACAAGGACTTCACTTTGCTCGTTAAGATTCCTCAGGAGACAGCAGGAGTGGCCTGATTTGATTGACACAGTCATTCAGCGTTGATGGATAGCTGAGACCCCGTTAGTAGATATAAAAGACAGGTCTGGAGAGACACGCTTCAGACACACCAGTGGACTCTGACTGAGTGTTGTGAACCCACAAGAAACATGAGGGTTTCAGAGATCGAATCAGGAGATCGGAAAATATAGCTCTCAGTGTGACGGCAGGGCCGGTGGGGACTTGTGTGTGTATCCACTCACGCCAGAGTGACAAGTCCACCACAGAAGAACGGACTAGCTGAAGGACGGAGGGGTCATACCTGAATGGCCACAACGACACGAAGGATTGAGAAAGCAACAAAAGATTTGCATGCTACAGCTGTTACATCTCGCTCTTTCTACTACATCATCTGTTTTCTGTTAGGAAGCCAATTCTGACTCATCGCAGCCAGGTTTATCCAAATCCCATGCCTCCTGACTTTCTGAATGAGTCTACTGTGGGGAACTGATCAAACCACTGACCAAAATTAATGCACCCATATCGAGTGTTCTGATTCTTCTGTTTTATTTTCACTTTTTCAAATAATTCAATCAGACTCATAAAGGACTACATGCCATGTTGTCTGCCCGTAGCAAGACTACGTTTCTCCAAATACTCATGACTTCCTTCCTCAATAATCCTCTCCAGAAGTTTACCCACTACTGATGCAAGACTTCCTAGTCTATCATTTCAAATACTATCCTTGTTATCTTTCGTCAAAAAATGAATAACATTTTCCACCCTCCAATCATCTATTTCTACTTCCGTGCCCAGCGAGGAAACACATATCTTGTCCAAAAGTGCGGTAATATCTGAGCCCACTTTCCAAAATTGCTGGACTATATCACTTTCGGCACCGGGGAATCATCTATCATAATATTTTCCAAGTTTCCAGCGCATCCTCTTTCTCAGCGTCGGCATGTTCGAGCATATCTGCTTTTTGAAGCTGTGTTCACATTGATCAACGTATTCAGTGAGGAGCTTCACCGCCTCCGTGTTCTCCAGACACAAGTTTTCCTCTTTTGCCTCTGATCTGCCCACAGTCTCCCCAGTCTCCTCCTGTTCTTCACATTGCAACTCGTCAAGGATTTCACAAATCCCCCATCACTCCTTTAAGTCCGTTGTTAAAATCTTTACTGTCTACAATGTGACCCGCTACAATCTAAGCTGATCCTTTCTTTCTGTTCTGTAAGTATCGTTCTTTCTTCCTCTTGACGTGTTGTTCCAACTTTCTTGTCTCCCAGGGTTGCTTTACACTGTCATCCTTTCCCTGCGTCACTGAGACAAGCCTATACTGAACCCCGTGTCAGTGCTCCCTAAACAATCCCCACATATCTGTTCCGCAATACCTCGAGTGCATCATTTCCCAATGTATGTTCCTGAGCTCCTGCCAGGCAGCGCCATAATTCGCAAATCCCCAATTAAACACACTCCATACTCTCTGGTCCTATCCCTGGGCAAATTAAATGGAGGGGAGTTTTGTCCTATAGTTCTGAAATGCTGACCCACCGAGAGACCTGTCGCCTGACCCGTTTCCTTTTCTAATATTAGATCCGGTACGGACTGTTCGCTAGTGAACCTGTCTTCATATATTGACGTGAATCCTTCCAGAACACAACTGATAGTGTCATACTTAAATCGTTAACCCTGGGGAGCTGCCATAGAATATTGTTGAAGTTTCAGTTACCCATGTCAATAACATGGCAAATGTCCATGTCCCGCTTCCCGATCGGCTCCTCACTGTTCTCGTTGCAGTTTTTCTTTGTTAGAAGTGTGGCTGTGTAGAATACTCCAGATGGGGTGATCATGTTTCTGTGTTCGTCTCCCAGTCTATTAACAAACGAACGCTTCACGTTGTCCTCCCGTTCTGCAGCTGAGATACTACCCCTGGTTTCCCATCGCGCTCACTTTACACTGTTACCCGACCCTGTCCATTTTGAAGCATCTAAAACCAATGACGTCCCTCTGGAGTCGGTAATGAGATTGCTTCTGTTCATGTTAAAATCAACGACTTGGCTGACAGAGTTGGTGGCTTGGTGACCGACTTTATATTTGTTCCGAGGGTAGGTGCCGGATAGGCAGCTAAGAGCAATATGGGTGTCTGCAGAAGGACTCAGTCAGTTAAAAAGAACAGACAATGAAGTGGCAGATGAAATACAGTGTAGGGACTGCAGTCTGCAGTCAGGTACTCAGGCTCACTCAGCATAATGTTGCACGAACATTATTAGCAGAACGCTCCGACACAAGACGGGTTTCATTTTGTTACAGACAGAAATGCCAGTTTGGTACTACAAGTAAACTACGTTTCCACATTGGTGGAGAAGTGTGCTGACACCCCTCGCTATCTGTAAAATCTGTGACGAGATGCTGAGCTGCATTCAATATGGACTGCGCCTTTAAAAAGAGAGAGAGAGAGAGGGGGGGGTGTACACCTATTCAGAGAGAGAGAAAGAGGGAGCACCGAACAGCTCCTGAGTCTCCATGGTTACGTAAGTGCGGAGCTATGTAATGGACAGCTAGTGTTCAGCATGTTTGGCATATAGACAAGGTCAACTGGCTTTTCAGACAGAAACACAGACACACGGAAGGCAAGGACAGAAATACAAAAGAAATAGACACTGGATAAGCTTTCAATGCCCACGAAGGGCTGGGTTTTGCACGCAGTGTAGAAAAGGGGAGACTGTTGTAAGGCTATCGGTGTGTTTAACCCTTGCCTGGGTTGACAGCTTCACCGTGTGAAGACGGTACCGTTTAGTGTAGTCGCAGTCCGCAGCTTCAAGAGGACTTCAGAGCACAACGGAAAGATCGACGGCATCGAATTACTTGGAAAACCAATCACCTCTCGCTGTCTCTCCACAATTCTACATATCTTAATATCACGAACTGAACTGACGCCATTCCTATACCATCGTAAGACTGTATCATTTACTACCTAAGCGGGAAGAAGTTTGGGGTATTATATTTACAGACTTATATATGCATAAACTCTGCTAATCTGTTTGATTGATCTAGTTTTATATTACTATAAAATGTAGATACTAATAAATAGTGTTTTGTTTGTAGCAGATTTCAGAGAGACATTAGTCGGATGCAGAAATTGGATGAGAAATGGCAGATGGAGTTCAACCGCGAGACGTCTGAAGTGGTACACATTGGAAGGACAGCTTACACGGCAGAGCACAAAGTATATGTCAGAAAAGTTGGTAATGTGTCAGAGCCTAGGGATCTAGGGGTACATGTCCACAGATCCATGAAAGTTGCCTCACAGGTAGAAGGGTAGATAAGAATGCTTATGGTGCTATCATTCATAAGTCGAGGGCTAGAGTGTAAGAGTCGCGAGGTATGTTGCAGCTCTATAAATCTCTGGTTAGACCACACTTACAGTACTGTGTCCAGTTCTCGTCGCCTCACTATAGGAAGGATGTGGAAGCATTGGAAAGGGTACAGAGGACATTTACCAGGATGCTGCCTAGTTTAGAGTGTACACATTATTATCAGAGACTAAGGGAGTTAGGGATTTACTCTTTGGAGAGAAGGGGGATGGGAGGAGACATAATAGAGGTACACAAGATATTAAGAGGAATAGATAGATTGGACAGCCAGCGCCTCTTCCCTAGGGCACCGGTGTTCAAAGAAGAAGATTTGGCTTTAAGGTACGGGACGAGAAGTTGAATGGGGATATTAGCGGAAGAGTTTAGACTCAGACAGTAGTTGGTGTGTGGAATGCACTGCCTGAGTCAGTGGTGAAGGCAGATACACTTGTCAAATTTAAGAGACTGCTAGAAAGGCATTTAAGAGCAATTTAAGCTGCGAAGCAGGGTTTAAGGATTGGCACAGCATTGTTGTCCGAAGAGATTGTACTGTGCTGCATTATAATATGTTATAAAACCAGACTCCAGTGTATTCCATTTCTGCTAGTTCTGTTAACTATTTAAGGGGTACGTCAGAAGATTGGGGGCTCGTCCGGGACTTTAAAAGTGTGGGACCCATTCTAAATTTGTCGGGGGTTTAATTGAGTGATTAGTGGTTGATCTTATAGGGTAATATCGCTTACGTTTTCCTTGAGTGGAAATACAGCAGCAATGGAGACTGTGGTTAGCAGCTTTCGTGGAACCATCCCCTGAAAGATTAGATGATGCAAAGTGAGATATGGAGTTGGGAATTACTCATAAGTTAAAACTTAAGGCGACCACTAGAATGGAGAAGTCGATAACACAGGCGTTAATAACGGAGCGTTATATATCCAAGGGAATGTTTGAAGAGGATGTGAGGGAAATGTGGTTGAAAGTAAACCTACTGAGGCTGTGGTTAAGCTTCGGTTAAAAACAATAAAGAGGGAAGATGAGAAAGTGCCTGAGACCCTCAGGGTCTGCTTAATCTGCAGACGAGCTTGCTTGAAACCATTAGGTTAAGTTTTTTTTTCATGAATAAGAGCTTCCAAAAGAATAGCTGGGATAATCAGGGTGAACTGGAATTTGAAATTGGTACTATTATTGAAAGCGTAGAAGCATGAACTTTGACCTTGCTGACAGAAACATCTCTCTCAGATGCTGAGACAGTACACGTTAATTTGTTTAACTACTTTTTGGAATTTAAAGATAAACAACTTGGTGATGTTGTTCAAGTTTGTGAATTGGATAGACAGGGTTCGGAGAGTTCTCAAAACAAATTAAAGTGTTGTTTTGACCAAGAGAGGCCATCTGCAGGTGTTCTTATGGAAACATATACAACGAAAGATCTTGGAGATAGAACTAATGTCTTGTTTGGAACAAAGGAACAAAGGAACAAAGTTCAGCGAAAGGGCTTAGTTTAAAAAAAAACATGAGCGTGGAGTTAGCACCTATGCAAGGTTCAGGCTATCCTGTTGGAGTTGATCACGTGATGGTTATTTGCTCTGTGCTGAAGTTGAAAAGAGAAAATAGGAGATCTAACGCCATTTTGAAGATTACAGAATTTGGTTTTGCAGAACTTTGGTTTTGTAGCAAAGTGTGTGAAAGGTAAAGACAGTAACATGGTGGATTGATTGCCTGGATGTTAAATTACAGAATGACATAGAAACCAGTATTTTTATAGTCTTCTGTAGCCTACAACATGTTAACCAGATATTTATTGCTTTATATTCTGTAATCTACAGTTAGGCAAAAATTTTACTACTTGATCAAATTTTTTCCCAACAGGTGGGAGGAGAGAAGAGATCATAAGCATTATTCAAAATGGAATGTGGCTTTAAAGAGAGAGAGAGAGTGGGTGTAAACTGATTCACAGAGAGAGAGAGCACCGAACAGCACGCCAGTCTCCATGGTTACGGAAGGGCGGAGCCTTATAATTGACAGCTGGTTTTCGGCATGTTTGGGATATAAACGAGGTCAGCTGGCTTTTCAGACAGACACACAGCATACGCAAGACACGGACAGATAAACAGAAGAAGTAGACACTGGATGAGATTTCAGTGCCCACGAAAGTGTGGGTTTTGCTTGCAGTGTTGAAAAGGGGTGACCGGTGGAATGCTATCGGTCTGTATAACCCTTGACTGGGTTGATAGCTTTACGGCATGAAGACGTTATTCTTTAGTGTGATCACAGTCGTTAACTTTAACAGGACTTCGGAGGACAACGGAAAGATCGATGGCATTGGCTTACTTGGAAAACAGACCACCCCTCTCTCTCTCCTCATTTCTACATATCTTAATATCGCGAACTGAACTGACGTCATTCCTATACCATCGTAAGACTGTATCATTTATCACCTAAGCTTGAACAAGTTTGGGGTTTTATATTTACTCATTTATATATGCATGAACTCTGCTAACCTGTTTGATTTAAATGGTTTTATATTACTATATTACGTAAATACGAATAAATCGCGTTTTGTTTGTAGCAATACCAGACTCCAGGTATGTTCCATTTGTACTGGTTCTTTTAACCCGTTACGGGGTACGTAACCAAACCGTTCCAACCCCTACATCACACCGCATTTCTGTAAACCCCTTCGACCCCTACAGCACTCGGCATCTCAGCAAAACCTCCATCATCTACCCCGGTGCATACAGACGACAGCAGACCCGAGAAAGAAACAGTCGTGTCAGATTGAATGGCTTATAAAACACTGTTGGCCAGAAGTAACTGCAGTCTGCTCAACGACAGGGGAAGCGTACAAACGAGTTCTCTCTGTTTCCCCCCATTTTGTGGACTATGAACTGATTCTTGCACTGGAATAATTTAATCAGAGGAAGTGAATGTGGAGACAGGAAGCTTCAGGTAATGATCTGCTAAACCTGAGACCATTCTCAAACAAGTCGCCATTTGATATGTGAATGGCGTTGTCTCTGAACTGATTCTTGACTTTGGGACAATCTAATCAGAGCTATAAACCTGAGACCATGCTCAGAGGAGTAGCTACCTTGAGCCAATTGTTCGGAGATCAAATGGTTCCATTGAAGAGGAACGATATAAGATTCCGGAGCTTAAAATTTGCAGGGGTGATATGTCACCAGCGGCCAGAGACCAACCATTGCCGAAATGTAGGACCGCACGGACACGTGCAGATCGGGAACATGAGGATCGGAAGATGATGAGGGGCATTGATCGTGTGGATATTCAGAGGCTTTTTCCCAGGGCTGAAATGGTTGCCACAAGTGGACACAGGTTGAAGGTGCTGGGGAGGCGGTAGAGAGGAGATGCTCGATGTTACTCAGAGAGTGGTGAGTGTGGAACAGGCTGCCGGCAACAGTGGTGAAGGCGGATACGATTGGGTCTTCCTAAGAGACCTTTGGATAGGTACATGCTTAGAAAAATAGAGGGCTCTGGGGAAGTCTAGTCATTTCTAAGGTAGTGACATGTTCGGCCCAACTTTGTGGGCCGTAGGCCCTGTATTGTGCTGTAGATTTTCTATGTTTTCTATGTTTCTATGGAATGCCTTGCCAGCGTAGACTCTCTTCCCGGGTAATAACTTTTCTCATCATTGACTGTTCATGGAGTGTCAGGATTTCCAGTAGGGTGCACACAGGAAGATAGTGTGTAAATCTACGTGCTTTTAGTAGAAATAATAAATGACACTTGTTGGTAAATACAGATTCTCTTTCTCATTGATCTTTGTTACAAGGGATGATTTTTGTCACAGTGGAATCCATCATTAACATTGCCCACTAACAGGACGTGCCCACTACACAGTGTTACCATCGGGAAGGAGATACAGAAGTCTGAAAGCTCAGGTGCAGCGATTCGGGAACAGACTTTTTCCTCGCTGCCACCTGTATCTCAGGTGTGTTTTTTCTATATTTATTTAACCTGTATTTCATATTACTGCTGCCGTAATGTTAACAATTTCACGACGTATGTCGGTGATATTAAATCTGGTACTGATTCTTTAAATGTACCTTTGAAACCCATGATTCTGATTCTGATGCAGGGGGGATGTGTCAGATCGAACTTACGTTAGTTGAAAGCCTGTCAGAACCTCGTGTACTGTGCTGCCATATTCTATGTTCTGTGCTCAATCGAGCTACCGTATCTTGCTATAGTTCAGGGAATCGATTAATTATTTAAAGCTATGAGGCCTTGCTTTTTCTGACTACTCAATGCGTCGGATAATAAAGTGCAGGAGAATTAAAAAAAAAAACAATAGGTCATAAATATCAGTACCGACCGCTGGATGATCTCGATAGCTTTGCTTGGAAGGGGCTCGCCAACTATTATGTAATGATGAATTGTCCTCGTTGTTCAGACTTCGCTGGTCATGGGTAATGAAGGGAAGTAACCGGACAAATAGGAACATTAGCGATGGTCAGTATGGGTCAGTGCGTAGTAGGTCATGTCTAACCAAACTCACAGAGATTTACAAGGGATAGTTTGGAAGGCGAGGCAGTGGATGCCGTCTACAGGGACGTCAGCAAGGAATTTCTCAAGGTTCCGTAGGGGAGGATACTCGAGAAGGTTCAGTCGCTTGGCTTTCATGATGAACTATTAAATTGCAGTCGTCATTGGTTACGTTGGGGAAACTAGAGTGTGGTAATAAATGGTTGTCTTACTGATTAGGGTCCTGTGACGAGTGGAGTGCACAAGGATCGTTGCTGTCATCGTTGTTTGTTGTTTGTCATCTATATTAACGATGTGGATAATGATGTGGTTAACTGGATCAGCAAACTGCCGATGACAACAACCTGTGTAGTTGACAGCGAGGAAGTGTACCGGAGCATGGTATCGTAAACGGGATCTGGACCAGATGGAACAATGGGCTGACAAAACGCGATCCGGATTTAACGCAGACAATTGTTAGATGTTGCACTTTGGGCGGACCAGCCAGGGTTGGTCTGACACAATGAGAAACAGGGCACTGGGGAGTACGATAGAACAAACGAATCTGGGAATGAAGGTCCATAATTCAATGAACGATTACGTATGTTTGCACGTTATTCCCGAGCGGGTAGACGACAGAGGGGAGACTTGATAGAGGTGTACAACATTATGAGGCGTATAGAGAGTGGAAATGCAAGCGGGCTTTCTCCACTGCTGTTAGGTGAGAATACAACTGGAGATCATGTGTGAAGGGTGAAATGTGAAATGTTTAAAGGAAGCATGAGGGGAAACGTCTTCACTCAGAGAGTCGGCAGAGTGTAGACAGTGCTGCCAACGCAAATGGTAATTGAGATTCTGATGTCAGCATTGAAGAGATGACTGAAAAGAACATGGGTGAGAGGGATATGGATGGCCATGGTGCATGTCGATGGGAGTAGGCAGTGTAAATAATTCCTCCCGGACATGATGGGCTGGAGACCCTGTTTCTGTGCAGTGGTTTCCTGTGCCTGTCTGACTGTATGTCTGGGTTAGAACTTCAGTCTCTCACAGCACCGACCAATCTAGAAAGTCGTTGATACTGTTCGATCCCTCTGTCCTTGCACACACTGAAGCATGGAGACTGAATTAATGGATGTTTACTGCATGAGAAGATGGAAGTGCAGATGTGAGATGATAAAGGGAGTGTCACACTACAGGAATATGCCCTCAGTCCTTCAGTTAGGCGGTAAAGACAGTAGTTCCGGTCTGGAGTCGAGTGTTATAGTATTCCCGGAACAGTGAACAAATCTGTTGCTTCAGCGATGGTAATGCTGATCATTCGCCCCGATACTATACAACAAGGGTAATTTAGTTCGAATCCTGTCCTTAGTCACAGATTGAAAGTGAGAAATCTTGGAAGACGTTGGAGGTTTAGAGTTGTGGCGACGTCATATTTAAATTGCGCTGAATATTAACTTACGGAACTTTTGCATCTCTTTGAATTGGAGTCGGAAGTCTTTATTAAATGTTGTATGATTGTCATTACGGATGTTTGTTAACTGTTGAACACATAAGAGCATGACATTTTCTGCCATATTTTTTAAAATATGAGTGCATTGCCCATTTAAAATATTGCACGAGGTGTGGACATAAGTGAGTTCAATTGAAAGCGAAAGAGAAAAAATACGGTCATGAATGACTTTACTGGAGTCACATGTTTCTTTAGCTTGTGTTGTGGGGATGATTGAATTAATCATTTTTTTTCACCAAACCTGTGACATAAATTTTGTGTCTCCTTACGAGAAGTGATTTCCAGGAACTGATGCGGAATTCGGAGGCTGCATATCTTTCTAAAATTAAGAAGTATCACTGTATGTGAGCCTCAGCTCTCCACATCTTGCTCTCCTGTTCTTCAGAATACGCGCTGAGGCCTTTTGCTTTGGAAGCTGTTTATTCTGTATTCTACAGTTGCCTGCGATGGTTTTGAGGGAAGACAAGTGTGAGCACGAATGTTTGCTTTGTTCTCGCAGCGATTTTAGTTTGTGTCGTTTTGTATTTTTCATTTATTGTTGATTTCAGAGGAAGACACCGATTCCACAACGGCCGTGTGCATTCAGGGTTAAAGGGATCGAAATTTGAGCGGATCTACACCCGATATGATAAAACCACAATTCCTGTAGAACTTGACAACGATACAGGCGAGGACGCCGGCAAGGCTTCAGAAGGAAGGGAAGGAACGTGGACCGGACCGTGAACCGGAATGCGGTCCACGTTCCACATCATTTCCCAATATACGATCCCATGTTCCTGCCGGGTATCACCATACATCGCATACCCGCAATTAAACACATTCCATGCTCCCTGGCCTGATCCCTGTCCAAGGTAAATGTTGGAGAGTTCTGCCCTGTCGTTCTGAAACGCTGACACGCGGAGAGATCTGTCACCTGACCCGTTTCCTTTTCTAATATTAGATCCGGTATGGACTGTTCGCTAGTCCACCTGTCGGCATATAGTGACATGAATCCTTCCTGGACACAACTGAGAAATTTTGCCATACCTAAACATTTTACCCAGGACAGGTGCCAAAGAATATTAGGGAAGTTTCAGTTTTCCGTTCCAATAACATTGCTCATGTCCAAATTCTGCTTCCCGATTGGTTCCTCGCTGTTCCCGCTGCAGTTCTTCTTTTGTTAAACTGCTTGACGGCTGTACAGAGTATTCTATACAGGCAGATCGCGCCCTTCATGTTTCTGCGTTCGTCTCACAGTCTATTAACAAAACAACGCTCCACATTGTCCTCCCTTTCTGCAGCTGCGATACTATCCCTGGTTTCCCATCGCACTCCCTTTGCACTCTGTTACCCGACCCTCTCCATTTTGAAACATTTAAAACCCGGAACGTCCTGAAGTCATCCCTGCCCTTGTGACAGTCGAGTGTTTGTGACAGATTGGACCGTACTTAAACCAAAGTGACCATTGCACCAACAGCATTGAGCCTTTGTATTGCTACCTACCTGAACTGTATAAAGTCAGCAATCTTCCGCCAGTTCTGCATTTTCAGGATGTCCAGGCATATGATAGTTTGAATTAATGACATATTTGCCAAACCTGTTCATTGTAACACGGCTTTATCTGAAAACACCACGGTATTGCCATTAGACGCGAGCGTTATCTGTACAGATGTCCATTTAATGTGAACACATACTTCATTCCATTCCTCAGCTCCTCTCTGAATTTCCTCTGTGTCAGTGTATAGATACAAGTATTGGTGCACATGCTGAGAAATTGCAACATGAACCCAAATTGCTGTAGGATGTATACCGGGGAATTCAAATATCTGTCCTCGTAAAAATAGTTTTGCACTTGCCATTTTAGGGAATGGGCTACAGAGGGCATCCAAAATAATATGAAATTAGTTGATATAGAAAACAACAAAAATATTGATTTTCTGCGTTTTCCCACCTCGGCATCTTTCTGATTGTCGCTGCTGTGCAGAAGCCTTCTGCGGACTCTATTTGCCACAACGATATGCTGTATGGTTAACCCGTTAAACACTAGAATTAATCCTATTGGTAGCAATGGTGTTAAAATACTCTCCAGTAATTGGTATCCTCTCCACATGGGTGAAGTAGTGTATTCAAATGTGCCGGTGCACCGTCACGGCGTGTTGTCAATAATGACGTAAGGTTCAAGGGCAAAGTAAATCGGGACACATCTCCCGCAGCTCACTATAACTTCGGTCACGATAACCACTGTTGCTGTTCTCTCGGTGCAGTATCGCTCCCGCAGCTTTCGGCAACATATTGCGATGAAGCGATCGAAGGTAAAACTGACCGTGAACCAAACAGAACAGTCCGTCGCTGCAACCGCAAATACAAGTGTCAGAGCGCATACAGGAGTGATGAGCAGGGATCTGGAATACATGTAGATATTGTTGGTCTGTTCCACTAAAGCAAACACGATAACCACTATCAGATCCGCTATTGCCATTCCAACCAGGTAACGGGTGATGCATTTGGAGAGTCCGCATTTTCCCCGAGATAGGATCACAATCGCTGCTAAATTGACTACAAGAAATTTGGAGACATAATAGAAATATGGTCAGCAGCCATTCCCCGAATGCCCCATTCTACCGATGCTATGGAGGGTATGGTCTGTTTGGAAGTGGAAGGCGGGAATTCAGTATGTGCGGTCCCGGTCGCTGCACTCCGGCTGGAGGACAATGACGAATGTGAGTGTCAGTGGATTGGCGACCTTCCCACAGTTTAGAGCGAGGCATCCCAGTTCCACGACTCACGTACCGGTGAGCAGTCGATCGTTCCTGTAAACAACACCACTTCCATTATTAGCGGTGAAACAGTTGACGGTATTATTTGTAGCGGTGACATAAAGCACGAGTTCTCATTTATTGACCCACAGAAGAACAGTCCTATGTGTTTGAAATAGACGGGACCATCTTTTAAATAAGCTGACACGTTGTTATAAGATCGAAGTGTCTGCACTGATAGATACTCGGAACTAGTAAAGCAGAGTCCAGCGTCACGTCAGAAAGCCGAGCGAGGTGAAATTATGAAACAACGACAATATCGACAATAACTTAATTGATAAAAGAAGAAAGCACTGCTATCATAGTATGGAAAATGGAAATGAAACCATTAGATGCCAGAATCCTCCATTCTGGAAACACTATTCAGCCGACGGTAGCATCTGTGCTCAGTAACAGTGCGGACACCGCAGCAGAATAACGACAGCACCGGACATAAAGTGACCAACTCCGGCATCTTACCGGGGACAACAACCGCCACAAGTGTGGGATAGAAAATGGCCGCGATGAAGTAAATCGCCGGATATCCCATATTCCGTCAGAAGCAGCGTTCAGTTGTCCAGAGCGTTTCAGCTGCTCAGGTTGACTGGTGATCGGTTTAGCAGACTTTTATTGAGGTGAGAGCAATTCCACTGAGGCAATTAGCGTGGCTATCACGTCAGGGACATTATTGACAATCAACTGCACAAACAATTTCGTTAAACTAGTTTTACTCACTGTCCCCGTGTCATTAATTTAACTCCTTAAGAGATATTGCAATCTGTTTATTTTAAATAAAATATGATGTGAATTTTCCATGTTATTTTCCATGATACCTGGGCTCAGCTATTTAAATAGGATATTTTTATATCAGTGTTGCTTTTAAAGTCGGCATTCATCCTGAAGTCGATTTATTTGGAACATTTGACGGAGCACATTCACTTCTGAAATTGAGGGAAGGAGTTTGTTCTGGCAGGTGAAATGGAGAACACTTCTTTATGAAAGAGGAATATTCGTTCATTCTTTTCTTTCGTTCATTGCAGTCATTCCGGGAGTTTTGAGTGATGGAATAAACAATGACAGCTGACGTGTGTTACAATCCGCTTATATTACACAGAATGGTTTCCACGTGGTCAAATTCCTCTTGGCAGAGGTCATTCCACACAAATCTTTCGCTCTTCCCCTGGAGTTTCGTTAGAGGGAGAGCAATGTCTGCGAATTTCTTACAAAACTTACGGTAACACCCAACCATTCGTAAAAAAACCTCTGTACCGGTTCCTTGCCCGTTGGATCGGGAACCTCAGCAATAGCCTGAACCTTGGCCTGCACAGTTGCCAGTTGGCCCTGGCCTGCTACATAGCCAAGCTATGTGATAGTGGCATGGCCAAATTCACTTTTAGCAAGATTTACAGTGAGATTTGCCTTGGACAGACGTTCAAACAGTTTCTCTACTGCTGTGATATGCTCTTCCCAGTTGTCATTCCATACAACCAAGTCATCAATATAAGCCGCTGTATTCTCTAAACCCTGAATCACTGAATTCATTATCCTTTGGAACGTCCCTGGAGCATATTTCATCCCAAATGGTAAAACATTGTACTCATTCAATCCAGATGGTGTCACAAATGCAGATATTCCTTTAGCCATTTCTGGTAAAGGAACACACCAGTGACCTTTCAACAGGTCAAACTTTGTAAGGTATTTAGCCTTCCACACTCTGTCAATACAGTCATTCACTCCCGGGATTGGATAAGCATCTGCCTTAGTTACTGATTTAACTTTTCTGCAATCAGTATGGAATCTCATACTCCCATCCGACGCAGGGACAATCACGCACGGTGACGCCTAGTCTGAAGTGGATGGCCTAATTATGCCGACTGTTAACATATATTCAATTTCTTGTTCAACCATTTTATATTTTGTCTTGGTTCATTGTGTAAGGTTGCTGCTTAATGGGATCAAATTAATCTACAATTACGTCATGCACCGCAGCCATACATGGTCTTGGAATGTCAGGGAATAAATCTTTATACTTGTTAATTAAACTCTTCAGTTGTTTTCGTTGATTTCCCGGCAAATGCTGAGTCTTTCCATCAAGCTTTTTCAAAACATAATAATTTCTGAGTCTTGTGGAAACTACATGGAGTTCTGGTATCCCAGTACCAGACACCACAATCTCCTCCGTTGTCATAACAGTACTCACTGGAGCAGGGTCGGGGTCATGATAACTTTTGATCATATTTACGTGGACGAGCTGGGTAGCCTCTCACCGGTCAGGAGTCCTAATAACATAATTTAAAGAATCGATTTTCCTAATTATTTCATATGGTCCACTAAATCTCGCTTGGTAAGGAGAGTGAACAGCATCAGGACCCTTTCTCCAGCACGATATCTCTGCTCCCTCGCTCTTCTGTCATACCTCTGTTTCATGTTTAACAGAGAGTGCTGTAAATTGTGCTTTGCAAGGTCACAAGCCTTGTTAAGTCTGTCTCTGAATTCCGAAACATAACTAAGCACGCTCCTACTCACATTCTGATCTGATCATTTCTCTCTGAGTAGGGTCAAAGGTGACACAATGCGCTTAGCTCTCAATTATTTAACTATCCCCTGGAATGTTTTCGAAGTAAAGTTACTTCAGATTGGATTTCTTCAGGTAGACATACCAGTGTGAAAAATTTGATGTGTTTTTACCACAGTCTTGGCCTTGACGTTCCCGAGAGGCACCGCTTCATGGAACCGAGATATTGCACACATGATGGTTAACAAATCCTCATAACCAGCTGCAGTCCTTGGCAATGGTACAACACAATCCACTATGACCCTAGAAAAAGGTTCACCAAAAGCAGGTATTGGTCTAAGTGGTGACGCTGGGATCACCTGATTAGGTTTTCCTGCAACCTGACAGGTATGGCAAGTCCTGCAAAAATTCACCACATCCTTCCTTAAATTAGGCCAGTAGAATTCCTGCATAATCCTGTTTACTGTCTTCCACACTCCAAAGTGTCCAACTAAAGGCATACTATGAGCAAGGTTTAAAATCTCAGCCCTGTAAACTTTCGGGACCACAACCTGATGTTCAATGACCCAATCCACACTTGCAGGCACAGTAGGTGATCTGCACTTCCTCATTAACACCCCATCCTTAAGATAATATCCTACTGACTCTTTCTGAACCTCCTCTCCTGTGAGAGCTGCCTCCTTCAACGCAGCAATTTCAGAGTCTCGACTTGGTTCATCCCAGGACAAGGGCAATCCTTTCTCCTCCTCCTTACTACCCACATCCTGATGCAACATGGAAGGCAGAAAAGTCTCTCACAAATTCTCATAAATTAAACCCCTGTCTTTGCTAACTGCGTCAGTAGCTTTTTTAGACATGCTTCGGGTCACTGCGCATGTGCGGTTCACATCAGTATCTGTACGTGTGTTATCAGACACAAGCTTGCTTGTTAGCTGTACTGCTGAATAAACTTCACCCTGGATAGGTGCCAGCCTAATATTTACCAAATTCACTACCATCACTAAGCTTACGAAGACCACATTTACATTAGAAAAATTCCCAAACAGCCCATCCATTCTGTTCTTTCGACTTTTAGCTTGACTCGTCTCCATAGAAACCCAGTCAGGTGGTCTCTCAAAACCAAAACAATCCTTTCTCTTCTCATTGCAATCGAGAAAACACCTCCACAACATTGAAGGTGTTTACTTCCTACTGCGAAAGCAAAATTCAACAGAGATTCACATACTTTTACAAGCCATTGTCCTGCAAGCAGGGTCAAAGGTCGCGAAACCAGTCCAAACTTCCCAAATTCTTGATTCAAAAAATCAGAAACAGCTTCTTTCTGCATATTTCTATTAAGATTCACATCGCCAATTTTCAACTCATCACCAACTTTTAGAACACCGTCTAACATAATTAATTGAGCATCCTCAATTTCCACTGGCACTAAGGTTAACCCTTTATTCACCGAACCCAGTCCACCTGGCTCAAAAATACTGCGTTCCTTTTTAACCGTGGCAGACACCTCAGATCTTAACGGTGTTTTAACACAAGGTTCAAAGCCCTGAAAATTCACAGGTGCTTCAATAAAATGAATACAAAAATCGGGACAGCTTTCAATACCAGTCGCAGGTTCAAATTCCAGGTTCCCCCGACCCTCCCAGTTACTCTCTGGGAAACTCCCATCCGGAGTAAAGCAATGTAGTGGCATCCCTTTCATCTCTGTATGCCCTTACATAATCGGGAACACACTTTTTAAAGTCTTCAGTCACAACCAGCTTTTTCAAGCTTTCCAAACCCTCAGTTACCTCTTCCGAGGTATACCAGCCCTTGAGGTACACCTGTTTCTCATGGGCAAACTCCATATAAGTTTGACACCCGGACTTCCTTAAATCTCTGAACTTTTGTTTATATGCCTCCGGAACCAACTCATGGACTTTAAGCACTGAATCTTACACTGTATCATAATCCCTTGACTGTTCAAGGGTCAGGGCAGAATACGCCTGCTGAGCATTCCCCTTCCACACAATTTGTGACATGATAGCCCACTCATCCCTCGGCCATTTCTGACTCTGGGATGAGTGGGCTATATATGTGTGTGTGTGTGTGTGTGTGTGTGTGTGTGTGTGTGTGTGTGTGTGTGTGTGTGTGTGTGTATATATAAGGTTCCCAATCTTCCCCAGCTCAGGTTATTACGGTGGGATGGTAAGTGATCAGTTCAGTTCTGGAATTTGGTTTGAGTGGAGTTGGAGAGAGAGAGTTAGAGTGTTGGTTTGTCTCCAATGCCGATGCCGATCCTCCACGTCGTCCTCCTGTTCTCGAAACTTATTTAAAAATCACCTACTCGTGACCACAGGAAGTGGAATGCCAATCTTCCACGGTAACGCTCTCAACCCAGGCCAGGGTTGAACACATCGATAGCTTTCCACCGGTCACCCCTTTATCCACACTGTGAGCACAAACTGATAACTGTCTCTGTGTTTCTTTCTTTCTTTCTTTCTTTCTATCTATCTATCTATCTATCTATCTATCTATCTATCTATCTATCTATCTATCTATCTATCTATCTATCTATCTATCTATCTATCTATCTATCTATCTATCTATCTATCTATCTATCTATCTATCTATCTATCTATCTATCTGTCTGTCTATCTGTCTGTCTGTCTGTCTGTCTATCTATCTATCTATCTATCTATCTATCTATCTATCTATCTATCTATCTATCTATCTATCTATCTATCTATCTATCTATCTATCTATCTATCTATTCGTCTGTCTGGCTCCCTGTCCTCTGCTGTCTGCTTTTGTCTGTTTGTCCCTCTAACTATATGCTGCTGTGTCAATATTGCGAATTTGATGGAGAGGAATTCAGAAGGAGATTATCAATGAGAAACACTTGTGGAGTTTGGAAATGATTATTTTCTCAGTCTTACTGGAGCGATTTACCAAGGCAGACTGACTGTCATGATCCATTAGCCAGCGGGTCGGTAACTAGCAATCTCTCACTTGGTGCCCCAGATTTAACGGCATTGATGATATATTATTGTTGGGACCTACAGTACAAAGGGTAAGTCAAAATTCACATGATCTGGCTGAGAAATTGAACCACTGCGAGCAGATAATCAACTATAATGAGAATTCAAGTTTTCCGCCATAATGTGGCGTCTGGACATACAGAGTAACAGCGTAGAAAGAAATATTCAAGAGCGGATGAAGATTAACTTCAAGTACCCATCAGTTCCCAACCAGGAAGAGCTCCAGTGTCATTTTCCAACACAACAAAGGCTGCCTGTCATGGTCCCTTCCAGCACTTGGTTCAGGAATTGTGCCTTAATCACCTCGTTTAGTTACCAGTCATTCCCAGGTTCCGCTAAATACAAACACCAGCTTTCCATCAGCAAATGCAGTTTAAAAACCCTGTGATCACAACAAGGAGCTGCCAGTTCGTTGGTCGACTCGTGTGCGAGTAACCTCACCCCATGGTTCTTAGGACTATCAGTTCTAAGTCTAGCATCGTTCTCGAATTCTGTACTGAAACCAAGACTCCGGGTAAAGCCTCCTTGGCACCCATTCCACGCTCGCTACGACGGTATCGCCTCCCGACTCGGCCTCCGCGCCCGTTTTCAGCACCTGGGTTCGTTCCACCGCCCCGTCCTTGCGACACTGCCATCCAAGTCTTGACACTGCTTTCCGCCGGAGAATGGTGAGATGCCGCTATTCCTTTAATACTCAGACTGTAACTGTCGCCTGCCACCTTCGCTCATGGAAAGTTCGCCTACTGAGTACTGAGTGCTCACTTGTTCTCCACCATCCATAGCTCTCTGCTTACATCCGCATGATCATAAGGCTCCCCATCTCCCCATCTTCCCTTCCGGTAGCGTAGTAACACCTCCCCCCACCCCACACCATACCAGACAATGATGCAGCCTGTCAGAATACTCTCCAGAAGTTTTTTTGAGTTCATTCATTAATCTCCTAATGAAGTACTGGATAGCCGCTGTCTTGCCTTCTTTATAACTGCATTGATATGTCGGGAGCAGGTTAAGTCCTCAGAGATCTTATCACCCAGGAACCTAAAACTGCTCACTCTCTCCACTTCAGATCCCTCTATGAGGATTGGTGTCTCTCTCCTTCCTGAAGTACACATTGAGCTTTTTCGTTTTACTGATGTTCAGTGCAAGCCTGTTGCTGCGACACCACTCAACTAGTTGACATATCTCGCCCCTGTTCGTCCTCTCGTCTCCATCTGAGATTCGACCAAGAATGTTTGCATTATCAGCAAATTTATAGATGGTATTGGATGTGCATATTTGCTGACTCGATATATACATGGATGTAAGGAAGACTGAGGGATATGGACAGGGTAGGAAGGAGGGATTAGTGTTTGAGTGCCTTTGATTTACTTTTTAGCTAGTATGGCAATACATTGTGGGCCGAACGGCCTTTTCACGTGCTGTATGTTTTTAGGCTCTATATCTGTAAATTTCTTCTAAATTTTCTTTCCATATGTAAAACGCGCGTTTGCAGCACTGGGCTCTAGTGGCGCAATCGGTTAGCCCGCGGTACTTATATGGCAGTACAGGGCGGAGAAATGCCGAGGCTGTGAGTTCGAGCCTCACCTAGAGCACTTGTGATTTTTAATGCTTGCAGTGCCCGAGTGACTGGGCGTCTCTCAAGCTGAGCATTCCACTAAAATGTTACATTTGATTATGTGCTTCTGAGATTGTTATTTGTATTTGTTATTTGTATTTAACTGCGAATCGATGCACCTTTGAGTGTGATCTGAGCAGAAGAGTGTAAGAGGTCTTCCCCAATTCACTAAAAGGCATGTGCTCGCAGTGCTACAAACAATATCCCTGTTTGGTTCTTTAGTTCAACACGCGCAGCCTCACTTCCCAATGTTGAAAGTGTCCGAGCAGATGGTTTCTTTGCTGAATTAAGGCAGAATTGTCCCCCACATTCCTGTCTTCTTAGTTCAATTAACCAAATGGTGAAGCAAAGATCTCTACCTTTCCTGAAACTATCCGTCAGAAACCTTCTAATTACACCTCATCTTGGTTCGTTGCGTTGTCGATTAAACTCAATATTTACTTGCATCGGCGAATTGTTTCAGGCACCTGCGAAAAAAAGAGATATTAATCGTAGCCTCAAAAGGCACAAATGGTATGGAGATGCTGATATCTCTCTGCCCCTCTCTCAACATAAATCTGCATTCGTCTGTACCGAATTCTAAAATAATTCTCACATGTCCCGAGTTCACCAAGCCTCTGTAACAGGGTCGACAACTCCGTCGTTTCTGCTGACCTCCTTCCGGCTGGAGCGCGATCACTCCACTGCGACCTCAGAGCTGATCGACTTGCCGCTCCATTCCTGAAGGCTGCTGTTACCAATATAATTTTCCTTCACAATAGTTCGTTTAACTGGCCGTTGATGTCTTGGTCTGGTTGCGATTCGAAGGAACAGATTGGACAGTGATCATTAATGAAATATCAGTGTGACGGTGTGTCTGGTGTCAGTGCGGACTCCTTGGGACCATTGGCCGTGATTCGATACTATACAGCTGGCATCATCTCACAAGTAACCCTGGCTTGTAACGTGTCCTGTTGTTTATAAGCGTATCGGCACGTGGTTCATCACTTGCTTCAATTAACTTGAAATCTGAGGTGAAGAGAACGGACGAGAGAGAGACAGGGTGAGAAAGCTTAAAGGCATTGTGAAATTTAGCACGTGAGCCCGAGCGCCACCCTGTGGAGACTACTGGAAGCTAGAGTACAGAAGGTGTTTTAATTCCTTGCCTATTAATACAACACAGTTTAGTTAACTGTCACCTGTCGCGCCTTGACCAACAACCGACAGGAAATTGTTAATTCATATCTCTGTATATGGACATAACCAGAGAACCATCGAACATTACAGCACAGAAACAGGGTTTTGGCCTTCCTTGGCTGTGCCGGACCATTTTTCTGACGTCCCAGTGACCTGCACCTGGCTCCATATCCCTTCATCCACCTCGCATCCATGTACCTGTCCAAGGTTTAATTAAATGTTAAAAGTGAGCCCGAGGAGATTGAGAGAGGATCTGATTGCAACGTATAAGATTATTAAAGGATTGGACAAGATCGAGGCAAGAAATAAGTTCCAGATGCTGGCAGAGTCCAGTACCAGAGGGCGTGGTTTGAGAATAAGGTGTAGGTCATTTAGGACAGAGTTAAGGAAAAACTTCTTCTCCCAGAGAGTTGTGGGGGCCTGGAATGCGCTGCCTCAGAAGGCAGTGGAGGCCAATTCTCTGGATGCTTTCAAGACGGAGCTAGATAGATATCTGATGGACAGGGGAATCAAGGGATATGGGGACAAGGCAGGAACCGGGTATTGAAAGCAGATGATCAGCCATGATCTCAGAATGGCGGTGCGGGCTCGAAGGGCCGAATGGTCTACTTCTGCACCTTTTGTCTATTGTCTATTATATCTACAACTTCATCTGGCAGCTCATTCCACATTCCCACCACTCTTTGTGTGAAGAACCCGCCCCACCCCAATGTTCCCTTTAAACTGTTCCCCATTCACCCTTAACCGATGGGCTCTTATTTTTTTTCTCCCCTGGCCTCAGTGGAAAAAGCCTGCTTGCATTCATTCTCTCTATATCCATCATAATTTTATATACTTCTATCGTCTCCCCTCATTCTTCTAGGCTCAATAAAATAAAGTCCTAACCTATTTAATACTTGTTACTGAAAACGGAAAGGAACAGTGGGCAATGTTTTGTACTTATTTCTAGAATTCAGAGCAGGGCGGGGGGGGGGGGGGTGGGTGCCTCGGGTCAGTGTTCAAGAGTGCAAAGCATTGAGCGCTTTGTCCGGTTTCTGTGGTGTAGTTGTTATCACATTCGCTTTACACGCGAAAGGTCCCCAGTTCAATCCTGGGCAGAAACATTGTTTGGGCTTCAGTGCTTCAAATGAACTTGAGACTCAACTTTTCAGTTTGTGCTCAAGTGTATTGTCATGAGCATCCAGGTGTAAATATAATGAACATTCGCTTTTCTAGCAAAGCTCATTCTATTTCAAACCTGGCAAAGGTAAATTAAAGAAAGAAGAATTAATAGAAATGATATATCATTTCCAAGAGAACATAAACGGATTTCAACGTAAGGAGGTTCGTGGATAACGTACACTGCGTAACGGGCGAATTAGCCTTCAAACGTATTGCCATGTATTGTCGCATGAGGATGCATTGTGGTTTCAACGGAGCTCACATCTCAAATGTTCCCATCCAGACAAACATCAGTAAGAATAACCGTGTGCTGCAAAATTTCAAGCCTACTTTAAAATGTGAAATCGCTTTCTTTTTCCTCCCTCCTGTATTCCACTCCTTCCTAGTCCCACCATACAGACTCTCTGTTCAAATTCTCCGCCACAAGTCTTCTAGGTTCCACCTTTTCAGTCTGCCTCACGCCTCTCTCTCTCTATCTCTCTCTCACGCGCGCACACACACACATATACACACACACATACACACACAAATACACACACACATAGACACACACATACGCACACACACAATGAATCTCTCTGTTTCTGTTTGTTTTCTCTGTCGCGAGCAGCACCACAACCGCCCCACGTCAGCCGCGTAAATATTTCTGCTTCGTACAGTTTAAACTGCGGTGGAAACAGTTGGTAACATCAACACCTAATTTTTCAGGGCTCGAGTCTGCGATCTTCCGTAATATTACAGCGCAAACAGATGTCGAATATCTTACCATTGGTATCGCACTTTCCATTCCTGTTAACAGCCCAAGAAACAACGCTGACATCGTGGTTCTGCGGGAATGTCGAAAAGTATGTTTAAAACCTTCCTGTATAAAGACGGTAATGTAGAACAGGAAAACTGGGTACTGTTTAGTTTTGAGTCGAGGTGACGGTGGGAGATCGCATATTGGTACAGAGTTAGGATCAGTCCTTTTTAATATATCGAATTCGTTGTGATTCCATCTAAAAGTAAAACACGGGCGGAATATCTCACGCCTGCATAAGGGTCAGTAACTGCCCGTGGAGGTTCATCCGCAACATGAATGTAAGGAATAAATACTTATCTCGGAGTACGCTCCGCCCCTGACTCAACGCGCAGACCAGCCAGTGTAGAGTTACTCCGAAATAACTCCCAATCTTTCTCCGGTTACACTTTTAACTCTATCACCTAATTAAAGTCATTCTGATCAAACCGGCCAGAAATATATTGTTTAACATTTCGCAACGTATTGACCAGTGATGCTTTACTCCGGGATCCCCACAGAAATGTTTGAAATGTATGCCACTGAAAAGTGATCAGTGAAAGTGTATCCTGTGATATCAGTGGAGTCCAGTTGGAAAACAACACCTCGCCTTTGGACGTTACGGAACAGATGGGTAGCATGTTGACAGTCAGAAACAAAATGCTGGTGGAACACAGCAGGCCAGGGACCATCTATAGGAGAAGCGCTGTCGTTGTTTCGGGCAGAGACCCTTCGTCAGGTCTAACAAAAAGGAGAAATATTAAGATATTTGAAAGTAGTTGGGGGAGGGGGTGCGAAATGATAGGAGAAGACCGGAGGGGGTGGGGCAAAGCTAAGAGCTGGAAACGTGATTGGCGAAAGTGATACAGAGCTGGAGAAGGGAAAGTACCATGGGACGGGAGGCCTCGGGAGTAAGAAAGGGGGAGTGGACACCAGAGGCAGGTGGAGAGCAAGCAGAGGGATGGGCGAAGAGATAGAAAAAAAACCAAACAGCTCAATATGTCAGGGATGGGGTAAGAAGGGGAGGAGCGTCATTAACGGAAGTCGGAGAAGTCAATCTTCGTGCCATCAGGTTGGCGGCTACTCAGCCGGTATATAAGGTGTTGTTCCTCCAAACTGAGTGTGGCTTCATCTTGACAGTAGAGGAGGCCGTGGATAGAATGGGAATGGGACGTAGAATTAAAATGTGCGGCCACTGGGAGATCCTGCTTTCGCTGAACACCTACGCTCGGTCCGCCAGAGAAAGCGGACCCGTACCGCGGTGAAGGCCGAAGGAAATGGAGAATGGATTCACGCTACGAGGTGCAAACGGTATCAGGAGTTGAAAGACAATAAAGCATGAAGCTGAAAAGCCAGATGCTTTTATGGAGACTGATACTGTGGGGAGTCAATGTGACCTTGTCCAGAAATACCTCTTTGTCTTTATGTCACACTTATGCCAGTCATTAAGGTGAAGAGTTGGACTCTTGTTGGGTGTGTGCAAAAATACAAGAAAGCATGAAGATGACAAACCGGATGCTTTTATGGGTGTGTGTTCAGGTACATCCGCATGTCGCCCAGGGAATGTCCCTGGAAGGGGTCCCCAAGAGCGGAAGCGAAATGCTTTCTGTGCAACGTGTGAACCTATTTAACACATCCTGTTCCAGCTTTAGGACGACAGATTGGCAGTGATGATAGTGGAGGGGATTGTGGATGCCCCTGCTTCAAATGATGGTACCTCCCTACCCCGACGGAGGGAAAAAGGATGCCCCTCTTCGAGTTAGTAAATGCACAGGAAACTGTAAATGGGATTTGTCATTGTAATACGGCGGGGGAAATGGGACATTTTTGGATAATAGCTCTTGTACTGAACGGAAGGTGGGTCCTCCTCGGCACACTCCTAATGGGACTTACTGGGTATATGGGGAAAGAGCTTTTGCTTGGCATCCAGGGCCGTCAGGCGGAAGTGGGAATGTGTCCGCAGGAAATTGCACGGGCTGCTGTTATCTGGTCTATATAGTGCCCTCCATACATCCTATAAAAGATATATCGCAACATCCTTTTTGAAGGCGAAGTAAGCGAGGGATAAGTGAAAGTCAAAAGTTTTGGATGGTAGCATTTCCCTCATATAATGTGGCCCGAAATTGACGAGAAATTGTTAACATGGCAACGGCTCAAGAGAAATTGGCCAATGACACTGCCGATGCCCCTAACTGACCTGCAGACGCAACTGAAAGACCTATCAACCGAGGTAGCTGCACTTAGAATGGTAGCCTTGCAAAATAGAATGGCCCTGGACCTGCTCTGAGCCGAAAAAGGAGGGGCATGCGCAGTGGGAGGGCAGGAATGTTGGGAATGTTTTACTTATATTCCCGATGCTTCATGAACCATAACTAACATCAGTCAACACATAAGGAAAAAGATTAAGGAGATTAGGAATATAGGGAAACAGTTTAAGTATTTTGGTTCAGGAACGAAATTGTGAGAAATAATAGAGGGATGGTTTTCTGGCTGGGGAAGCTGGATTACCCATTGGATAATTATAGTGGCAATAATATGAGTTTTAGGGTGCTGTGCATGAGGAGCATTACGATTGTATTGTTACCAGTCAATGAAAAGAGCCTATGATACCCCAGAGGATGAGAGAAATGCGCAGTAAGCGAAACTGGTGGGCAAAGGAGATACATCCTGGCAAAGAAGTACCCTTTCCGGAGGGATATGAACCCTTATGAGAAAGAGGAGGAAATATCTCATGAGGAGTGTTGATCTGAAAGAATCAACAACAAGGGAATTTGTGGAAGAATTTAAAACTCTTTGGATATGTAGGGGTTAACCTAATCGCTTGTGAATTCTCTTAAAATTTAGCTAAAATCCTTGTAGGTCTTGGAATTCAGCTAAAGCCCTTCTAAGAAAGATGTTGTGGCCTCGCAGCTACGTAAAGCTCCCGTTTGTTGCAATCTCGTTCTAAGATCAGAGTCACGTTGTTTGTTGAAATCTAGTCCTAAGCTCAAAGTCAAGCAATGCTCTTGTTAAGTGCTTTTAGTCACGTAATCTGCGTCTATATAATGAAGCAGGTCTGCAAGACAAACAGAAACCCCAAGCATCGCTCTTAAGTAAAGAGACTCTCCGTTATATCACTTATAAATAAAGCCCTTTAGTCTGAAACAATACTCTGAGTCTGCACCTTGGTCTCTATTTCGTGTTGCTGCATACATGTGTACAGATCAATAAAAATATATCTGAAATTCAGCCTTAAATTGAACTTGAGTGTTGAGCAATTTCGGTATTTCACTCTGACGCGATCTTTAGACCATAAGACCATCAGCTTAATTAGGCCTTTCAGCCCATCGTGTCTGCTTCGCCATTTCATCGTGGCTGACCCCGGATCCCACACAACTCTATAAACCTGCCTTCTCACCACATCCTTCGAAGCCCTGGTCTATCAGGAAACGATCAACTTCTGTCTTAATATACACACACGAACTTGGCTTCCACCTCAGTCTGTGGCAGGACATTACACTTTCTACTTTCTAGCTGAAGAACGTCCTCTTTGCCTCGGTTCCAAAAGGTGGTCCATCAATTTTGATGTTGTGCCCTCTTCTGGGTACCCCCACGAAAGGAAACATACCCGCCACATCCACCTATCTAGTCCTTTCAAAATTCGTTATGTTTCAATGAGATCGCGGTGTATGCTTCTAAATTCCAGTGAATACAGATCCAAAACTGCCGAACGCTCTCTATATGCCAACCCAGTCCTTCCCGGAATCATTCTTGTGAATGTCCTCTTGACTCTCTCCAATAACAACAGATCCTTTCTGTGATCTGGGGCTCATGGCTGATGACGTCACTCCGTGCGGCCTGACTACTGACTCATAAAGGCTCAGCATTATCTCTTTGCTTTTATATCCTGTTCCAACTGAAGTAAATACTGGCACTGCATTTCCCTTCTTCACCACAAACTCAGCCCGTAGCTTCACCTTCTGCAAGTCTTGCATGGGGACTTCTAAGTTCGTCTGCATCCTGAAGTTTGAATTTTTCCCCATTGTGATAACAGTTCGCGCTATTGTTCCTTTCACCAAAACGATTATCATTCATTTCTCCACACTGTATTCCATCAGCCCAATGTTTGCCCACTCTTCCAATTTGTATAAGTTCTGCTGTAATCGCATTGCTTCCTGGGCACTACCTACCGCTCCTGCGATCTTTGTATCATCTGAAATCCTTGCCACAAAGCCATCAATTCTATTATCCAAATCACTGACAAAGGTTTGAAAAGTAGCGGTCCCAATACTGACCTCTGAGGAACACCACTAATCACTGGTAGCCAGCCACTACTGCCTTCTGCCGGTCAGCCAGTTCACAAAGCATTTTTGTATCTTTCCTGCATCTTTCCTGAAAATTGATGTCTTCGCAATTGTAACAGACTTTGAATCTCTTAGAATGATGAAGGACATTGAGAGTGGCTGATGCTCAAATTGGCGAACGTGCTGATTTACAAAACTATCTGATAAGTTTTTAGAGAATTACTTAATGTAAATAACCCCGGAACAGGGACTTCAGCAGGGAAATTGCAAGGTTCAGTATGGGAAGATGCTCGAGAAGTTTGGCTTTCACGATGAGGTAGTGAGATGGATTCGCCATTGGCTATGTTGGGAAGCGGGAGTGTGGTAATGGATGGTTGTCTGCCTGATTGGAGGTCAGTGACGAGAGGGGTGCCGCAGGGATCGTTGCTGTGTCCGCTGTTATTTGTAATCTATATCAACGATCTCGATAATAATGTCGTTAACTGGATCCGCAATTTTGCCGATGACACCAACACTCTGGGTGTAGTCCACAGCGAGGAAGAGTACCGGAGCAGGAGGCGGGATCTGGACCAGCTGGAGAGAAGGGCTGAACAATGGCAGATCGGATTTAGCCCAGGCAAATATTAAATGTTGCCCTTTGGGCGGACCAGCCAGGGTTGGTCTGACACAATGAGAAATAGGGCACTGAGGAGTACGATAGAACAAACGAATCTGGGAATGCAGGTCCATAATTCAATGAAAGTTGTGTCGCAGTTACACAGGGTCGTAAAGAAGGAAGCTTTTCCCACGTTGGCCTTCACAGACCGAAGTACTGAGTACAGGAGAGAGGATGTTGTGTTGATGTTCTTCATTGGGGTCTAATTTGGAATATTGTGTGAGGTTGGCTGCAGCTACCTGCAGGAAAGATGTAAATAAGTTTGAAAGAATACAGAAGGCTGACAGAATATCATACATCATCGATCTAATTCCGATGTACTCCGACATACGCATGTGTACATTGATGAACTGTGGACATTAGCTCACGAACAGTGACCGATCTGCATGTTTGTTGGCGTACTCTCTTCTCGTATCACATCTCTGCCAGCGCACATTCACATTGTGGTTCATTACTTCACTGCGCGAATGTGTCTAATTTACAAAATGTACTTTTCAGGAGTGGGGATCACTGGTAGTTTTCAGTGTGCATCACCGCTCAAACTTGTAGTCTGACACCTTCTGAGGCGCCGACGTCGCTCCGCTCAAACATATTAATCCCCAGTCCCAGCACTGAGCCGGCAACTTGGTATATAATATTTCATGAGATCATAACAAAAAAAAACAGCATTCAGTGTCTCCCTACCTCCAACAGAGCGTGATGTAGGAAGTCACTTATCACCCATATACTTGTAGATGGAAGGTGTAAGACAATCTTCCACATGGCTCTTTACACCCTGAATATCGAAGAGAATACTCGTGTCATACAAATCTCTGCTAACGGCAGGAAAACCCCCCTGACATCCTCTTCTATTTCATTGGTAATGTCGATTGCCCAGTGAAGGTGCAACTTTGTAATCTCTCCGACGAAGTCTGAGAAGTTTCATGGGAACAAGCGGCTTCGGTCCCCACACCGAAGTAATGTGGAGGCACAGGCGGCTCCAAACGCTTAAATATCAGCGTTTTCAGTGCTGATGGAGGTGATTTATATCTGCTTGTTTGGAGTAACCATATCATATATAACTGACTCTCCACCGCCTATATCAGAATGTATCATCAGTGACGTTAGAGTCGCGTCACTACCGCATTGTCGGGATGCTGCATGAATTGTTTGGTTTCAATGACGTGACATTCAGGAAGGAATCACAGCCTGTAAGGTTAGACAGAGACTAACGGGTTGACATTAGACTGGACCCATGATGGGAAAGGTTATTGAAGAATTCTCCTGTGTAAAGTAAAGTCAATGCAGCATCAGTGATGTTACAGTCAGTGGGAATCAACGAAACGCTGTGTAACAAAAGCAGTTACGGAACGGAGCGGGACCTCTTCACTGAGTTACTATGGGACAACGAAAGGACCCTCCTGGAGCGATGCTCTCCGTAGGCGAGTGTAGCGCTGATGTCGCTCCCTCGGGGGTGGGGGTGTTCTGTTGTGGAATGTGAATGAAGGAGCTTCATGATCCAGCTGCTCAGTCAATCAGCTGGGGAACAGGTGGCACTGGAGCGGAACATCAACCCTTGTTTGTTCATTGGCTGTAAGTAACTTCCTTCATTGCACAACCCGCCTACCCGCGACGGAGAATTCGTGTTTCCTATAAATTAGCAGGGTATCGTGGTCCGAGTCACACGCTGATGTGAACTGCACAACGGGAGATAATTCAAGCAATCGAACATGAGTCGACCGGCGATCCTACAGGTGAAAGACGTTTGTTACCCTGTTCTAGCGGTGTTTGGTTTACCCGGTAAGTCGTATTAATACAGTGTCTAACAGCTATTGGCCTTCGGCAGGACATTGATATTCTTTATGAAGTATGATCAGAAGATGCGCCGCAATGTGTCCATTATACAAGATGCTCAATAGTCGCTGTATCGTTCCGTGTCCACACGGCCGGTGAGGAGACATTCCTCTGGACACAGGAGGCCGTCAATTACGTATTGTACAACTTCAACTCAATAACTCAATCCCAGTGCTCAGAGTCCTGATGTGTGATGGCCGATGTGCAAAATGATCTCTGTGCCACCCGGTCTTCCCAGTGTTTTACTTTAAATGAACGATGGATCTGTATTTACAGCTCCGTTCCTTTTATGCGTTTCATCTCACAGCCTACCATTCACCATGCAATGGTAACCTGGTTTATCCTCCTGCAGGGCAGCACATTACCCAGGCTCCCAGTACATTACACGGGCTGTTTCTCAGCCCGTTTCCAGCCGGTGAAGTTCACACTGTGCAGTGCCTTTCCGTCCTGCCTCTGCTCACTCTCAGACCACCGGACTAAACAGAAATACATCCGAACGTATTTCAGAAATAAGTTGTAAGATTCCCCTCTTTTCCTCCTTCAGTGATGTCTTTATCTGCTGGTGTTTCTTTCTGTTGCAGCTAATTTGTTAACAATTATTATTCTGTCCCGGGGAAAATGCGGTCTTTCCAAATGCATCTCTGCCTACATGACGATGATGGCTGTGTCAGATCTATCGGTCATTCTCATCAATGTCCTTGTCTATGAGATTTTAATATTCCGCCTGTCCAGTTCATTTCTGCATTATACGGAAGTCCTTAAAGCCACGATCTACGTGCTGGCGGTCACTCTGGAACTATCACGGCGGTACACGGTGGCCTTCACCTGTGATCGATATGTTGCCATATGTTGTCAGAAGTTTAAAACAAAATACTGCAGAGTGAAGACAGCCAGAATCCTGGCAGCAGTAATACTGGCGGGGCTTTGCTTGGAGAATATACACTTCTTGTTTGCATTTCAGCCTCAACGAATAATTGGAAATATTTCGTGGGGTATCCGCCCGAAATTGGACATCTTCAACTCCCTAACGTTTGTCGCGCTCAGCAGATTCAAATCCTTTCAAAACCTGTGCGCATCCGGTTTAATAATTCTGTTTAATGGGATGACGGCCAGGCATATCTTAGTGACCAGCAAATCCCGGAGGGGCTTCCGAACCCACAAGAGTAAGATTGAACGTGACCCGGAGATGGAGAACAGAAAAAAGAGCATCATATTACTGTTCTGTGTATCGGGCAGCTTCATGCTATTTTGGTTGCCGTCGGCAGTGACCGATATTATCGCCAGCATAACCATGTATTTTGATCGCGACTATAACTCTGCCCGATATATCGCTGCTCAAGCCGGGGCTCTGCTCACGAACATGAGTTCCTGTACAAACACGTGTATTTATGCAGCCACCCAAACTAACTTCAGGGCAGAGTTGAAAACGTTGATACTGTCTCCTTGGACGCTTATCCGGGAATTGATCAAGAGAAATGTCAGATCTCCTAAGGCTTTCTCCCATGAGTAGAACTCAGTTCCAGCTCGTAAACGTCTTACAACAGGCAACATTTTGTAAAAGATCCGCGCTTTTAGTTCGATAATAAGATAAAGATTCTCATTTAAAACATCCCGATGCTGGTAACTGAACGTGTCTCGTTTGTGTCTGATAAGAATTAGCTCAAGGTAGAAATAAAATGTATGAATGCGCGGAATGGGCCGGATGGAACACAGTATTGAATAGACAAGCTTCATTTCAAAGTTAAAGAAACCAAACTATTTGCACCCAACATTGGATCTCTGTTAAACATCAGAGAGCTACGGTCAATAACACCCTTATTCCATATTTCCCGATCTGTCAAACTGTATCACGTCAAACAGCGAAAAAGAGGGACAAAAACTTTTCGAATAATTAGTACAAGAATGCAAAGTTGGAAATAAGTTACATCGCCTTTCAAAAGATCTTGTGTTAGTTTAGCTTACGTTGTGTGGTTCAATTTATTTCGTGATCGGCAGTTCCGCTCAGCTGTACCAGAACCTCCTCAATTGACCAGCCACCCCTCGGCAATAGAAGGCGATCTTCTATTCCTGATCCTGAAGACATTATATTCGATGTTACCCCGCGGTATGCCTAGTTACGGAAATCAGCCCTTACAGGAGTCAGAGATCAACGCCTAAATATTTGAGTACCTTCTGTGAAAACTAATAAATAATCACACGATTTTCAAACTGATTTTATTAAATCATGTACAGGTGACCCGCATTCACTTTCTAAAAAATCTAATATGGTTCATATTTCAGGGAGGCCATACTCTCACCAACGCTCCACAGCACGCCCAGCAAACCCATCCCCAAAATCCCGGGACTGAAAAACTGATTTACTCAGGTTATTAACAAGGAGCACGAGAAACTGATTCTCACCTGGTCTAAAGCCGACTGAGCCAAAGCAATCTCGCTTTTTCCTTCCACAAGCTTCAATGTCACTCAAACCTGTTGAATTGTCTGCCTGATTTATTGGATTTGATGGATTTTGATGTTGAGGGATGTCTGTTAGGTCCAGCCCCTGTAGGCTTTTGGAAAGCTAAGAAGGATGAGTTGTGGGAAGTTGAGGGATTTCTGTTAAGTCCAGTCCCTGTAGGGTTTTGGAAAGCTAAGAAGGATGAGTTGTGGGAAGTTGTTAATGCATTGCAACTTAAGCCACAGACAGGTATGACGAAGGGGGAACTTCGAATGATAATAATGGAGCACAATATTTTTACTAAGTGCTTTAGTGAAAAGGAGGTAGAAAATTTTCCTCTAGAGGTCCAGACCTGTCTGGAAGAGATGAGATAATTAAGTTAAGGGTGGAAGAAGCACGGAGACAGAGAGAGGGAAGGGAAAGACAGAGACAATTCGAGAGGAAGATGTGGCAATCTGAAGGACCAGTGTTGGACACTCATGATTTATATTGCCTAAAAGAGTTGGTTGTAGTTGAAAATTTTAAGGAGTGTGTTCCCGATGAAGTAAGGGCAGTCCGAGATGAAAAGAATGCCGCTACCTTGAGGGAGTCTGCTGGGTTAGCAGACGAGGTTGTTTTAACCCGCAAGGTTGAGTTTACTCCCGATGTGAGTTGCCCAGAGGGTAACTGGGAGGATCAGGGGAATTTGGAATTTGAAACTGGGACTGGTATTGATAGCCTAGAAGAGGCAGGTGTCCCGTTTGCCTGTGTTCAGGTTATGGTGGTACCTATGGGTTCACAGGGTACTGAAACTTGTGTTGAAACTCGGGAAAGGTCTGAGGTGTCTGATTTGGTCAAAAAGGAATGCAGTCCTTTTGGGTCAGATGGACTTGGTTCAGTGAGTAATTGGTTAACCCTGGCACCAGTGGAAATTGAGGATTCTCAGTCACTTGTGTTAGAAGGTGTTCTAAAAGGTAGTGATCAGATGAAAGCTGGTGATGTGAATTTTATGGATAACAGTGAGAAAGGGGCTGTTGTTCAAGATTATAATATAGAGAACAAGAATTGTTTTGGTTTTGGGTTTGAGAGGCCACCTGTCTGGGTTACTATGGAGACGAATCGAAGTAAAGGTCGAAAAAGCGGATTTGATGGATGGTTTGGGAACTTCCTGAATGTAAACATGGTCTTTCTGAGCTTAATGACAGTGCTGAGTGTGGTAAATATTAAATTGGCACCTGGTCAGGGAGAAGTCAATTGAACAGTTCAGCTGACGAGTAAGCTTGTGGCTGCTGAGGACCCGCCTACAGATTCTGAAGTTTATCCCGCCTGCGCAGTCACCCGAAGCACGGTGAAAAGGGCGGCTGGAAAAGGCCCTGAGGTGTCTGCAGCAGACGTGGATTAAGCTGAGACGTTTTTACCGATCCTGTATCGGAAGGGGTTAGAGGATGAGATGAAAGAGGATAGTGGAGTTGAGTAAGGACAGGTGATGGATTTACCATTAGCGAGGAAGGAACTTATAAAAGAGCAGAGACGTGATGAGGAGCTTGTGGCATTGAAGGAGACAGCACTCTATGAAGCGGGATTTAAGAAGGAACCAATGGGCTACTATATGAAGGAGGGAGTATTAATGAGAAAGTGGAGGCCGACCACCATGCCAGCAGATGAGGAATGGGCGGTGGTCAACCAGTTGGTGGTTCCGAAGTTTCATCGGGAAGACATATTGAACATGGCCCACAAGGGAAACGGTACATTGGGATAAGAGGGACACAATTGAGGAGACCCTGGGGTTCAGCCCATTTGAGATTGTTTTCGGTCACAGGCCCAAGGGACCTCTGGCCTTACTTAAAGTTAAATGGTCTAACACGACAGTGCATGTCAATGTGATTGACTATGTTTTGAAATTCCGAGAGATGCTCAGCAGAATATGTGACATTGCCGACGAAAATCTGCGAGACTCCCAAATTAAAATGAAGCAGTGGTATGATAGACGAGCACGTG